>NW_027397189.1:73214-133344 GCF_003265705.2 Callorhinus ursinus | reverse complement strand
CCCCCTACCCCACCCCTCCCACCCCCCTACCCCACCCCCCCCACCCCGGTTTCAGGCTTGCCTTTGTCTGTAAGCAACAAGGAAGCCAGTAAGGAGGGAGGAGGGAGGAAGAGTACTCTGATGGGGACAGACCTCAGAGGGTGGGAATGGGGCCTTCCCTCCCCATATCACACCTATTTCAGAATCAGATTTGTCCACAACACGGGCTCTGGTCACAGAAAGCCATCTGCCAGCCACAGGGAAGGCAAATGCCCACTTGAAGCCCTGCTTTCTTGCAGGCACCGGGCTGGTCTGCTGATGACAGCAAGGTTCTGGGGAAGGTGGGAGATGAGCCCATCCCCGAGACTGCAGCCCAACTTTCTGAGATGGACCAGATTGCGAGAGAGCAGGGAGAGGAAGGGTTTAGAGCTAGCACAGACCTCCAGGCACCCTGTTTAGACCAGTCCCCACCAAAGTTTCCCCGCAGGGCGAGGCCAGGGGTGCTGACTCACCAGGTATCCTAGGACTCTGTCCTGCATATATAAGCCCTGCCGCCCCACCCACGCACCTGGGACACAGAGGAGGGTGACACACACCCCCGGGTTACTAAGGATGGCACATACACGTGGGTAACTGGGGCGGTCATACACGCCCCTGGGTCACTGCAGGGCGCACCGCTGGGCGCCAGGGCCCTGAGTCCAGGTGCCCAGATTCTAACCCCCGCTGGGCCGCTGTCGCTTACTTCTGGCGTGACGTCAGCCTCCCCGTGCCTCAGTGTCTTCATGTGGCAAATGAATACCCCAGCGACGTGGGGCCGGCTCGCAGCCCGCAGGCCTCGCGCACCGCGCCCTGGGCGCCCCAGCCCTTCACCTGCGGAGACGCGGCCCGCGCTCCTGCGGCCGCCGCCCCGCCCCGCCAGGGTCTCCGGGCCCCGCGGCCGCCCCAGCGCGCAGGCCCCACCCCCCGCCGCCTTCCGGCTCGCCCGCGCGGGGGGCCTTCCGGTCCCCACTCACCAGGCGCCGCGCCGCGCTTGCGTAGCCAGCCGGCCCCGGCTCCCGAGCAGCCCGAGGGCGCAGGCGGCGCTCCTCCTCCTCCTCCTGCGGCCCGGCCTGGGTGTGGCGGGCTGAAGTGCCCCGTGGGCCGCGGGCTGTGCTCCTTCCGCCCGGCACCAGCCCTCTGCCGCGGCCCGCGTGCGTTTTACCGGGGCTTCTCTCGCACTTTCCTGAAGCTGGGAGACGCCTTTGGCCCTTGATTCAGGATCTCCGACCCTCGGGCTTACAGAGCCTCCTCCTAACCTTCAGTGGGCGCGGAAGAGAGCCCAGCGACCCCCGGAAGCCCAAGGTTTCCTGAGCGTATGGGCCAAAGTCCAACATAGGCAGCGCCCCCCCGCCCCCCGCCCACCTGGTGCCGGCACCAGGGGTCCCTGGGTGTGGGGTTTGAAAGGCTAAGCGCTGGCTTTACTCCTAGGGTTCCAAGGGCAGGGGGAGTCAGGTTGGGGAGCATCTTGGGAGGGAGCAGAGGTGGAGGGGGGCGGTGCAGGGAGTAATTTAGAGGGAGTATGGAGAAGACCCCCCCCCATCCCATACACACACGGGCTGGCCTTGATCCATCTCAAATCTGACAAAGGCTCTGGGGGCTTTCCATGGACTAGCCCACTTAATCCTGACCGCTGTCCCCCCACCCAGGCGCGGTTACCACTGCCATATTACAGAGAGGAGAAGTGAGGTGCAGAGACGGGGGTCTGCGCAAGGCCACCCAGGTACGGAGAGTCCGGGTTCAGACTCTAACCTGGGTCCACCTGGCTCAAAGCCCTCGCTGTAACCAGCACTCTGCCGGGCTTTCCAGGATGCTGGACACACGCAGAGGATGGGCCTCTCACACTGCCAGGGCCATTGGGTTTCTTTTTCTTCTTTTTCCTCTTTTGAATGGGAAGGTGTTTTGGGAGTGTGTAAGTATATATACACACACACACATCTATACACACACACGCATCTATATACACACGCATCTGTACACACACGCATCTGTATACACATCTATACACACACACATCTATATACACACACATCTATACACACACACATCTATATACACACATACATATACACACACATCTATATATACTAGAGTATACACATGCCCCAATAAGGTGGTTTTTAAAATATATATATATATTAGCTGACTTAAAAAACCTGTACATATTTAATGTATACAACTCGATGAGTCTGGGGATAAGTATGCACCTGTGAGACCATCATCACAATCTATACCATAAACGTATCCATCACTCAAGAAGTTTCTTCCTGTCCTTTTTATTACTATCACCTGTGTATGTCTGTGTGCCTGTTAAGAACACGTAACATAAGAGTTACCCTCTTTAGTATACATTTAGTGTACAATACAATATTATTAGCTATAGGCAGTATGCTGTGTAGATTCCCAGCATTTATTTATCTTACAGAACTGAAACTTTGGACTCTGAACTATCATCATTTTGTTACTTCCGTTTACTTCCTGTCATTGTGAGAAAGGGCCTCAAGCATTAAGCAGGGTTCCCTGGGCACAGTGAAATAACCCCTTCATTTCTGAACAGGAGCTTTTGCTTGAGTTTGGGTGACTTTCAACAGTGAAAGTTCACTGAGGCTAAGAACAGCTCAGCCATCTCCAGGCTCAGGCCTGGGGGAGATTCTCCCATTGCTCTGTGGGCAGCTCCCTCTGGCGACTCCTTAAAGAATTGGGCCGCTGACTCCCCCAGAGGTGGGGAGGGGAGCACTGGTAGGCAGGAAAGATGCTGGAAGGAAAAGAAACTGCAAAGTCGGGGCCCTCCAGAGAAGGTGAGCTGTAGGAAGTCCAGCCAACTTTGCACCTGTCAGCAACCCGGGACCTTCATTCTGATATGAATGAGTCATAAAATGGTTGCACACACGGAAGCCCATCAGTGTACCACAGTCTCCTAGTGACACCCAGGCCTGCCGCAGAGCAGGTCCTGTGAATGTGGGGTGCACAGTGGGGCCCCCATCATGGTGACTGTGCACTGGGCTGTCAGGGCTGTCATGATGCTTACCGTCCTTAGATGTGGCTGGGTGACCTCGGGAAAGTCATGCAACTTCTCTATGCCTCAGGTCCCTCATTTGGGAAATGACAATAGTGCCGCCTCAAAGGGTTATTCTGAAGACTAAAGGAGGTAATATGTAGGGATCTAGATTACTCTTGTTTATATCATAGGGTGTGAAAATGAAAAACATCTCCAGAGTCCCAAATGTGAGCCTCATGTGCCCAGAGAGGCAGGAAACCGGATTCCACTCCCACTTTCACAATCCACCATCCCCAGCCCACGATGCTGGGGGTCCAAGAATCCCCCAGTATTCGAGGCTCTGTTCACAGAACCAGCAGTGGACTTTGGCCCATACATTCACCAAACATTAACTTAGCACCTTAGGCTTCCCAAGGTCCCTGGGCTCTCTCCTGCGCCTGCGGAGGGGAGGGAGGAGCATCTCTTGGCCTAAGGGTCAGAGATCCCGAATCAAAGGCCAAAGGGAAACAGGGTCCCCAGAAAGCCTCTCCAGGCTTGAGGAAAATGCAAGGTGCAAGGTCCACCTAGAATGCGTCTGGGCTGGGGTAGAGGGCAGAGGCTGGATGTGAAGGAGTGCAGCCCGGGGGCCATGCGGCCCTCTGAGGCCAGCGCCTTGTTCCCCACCACCTTTTCCAGAGTTCCAGTTAGCCAGCTCCTAACTTATATGGCTTTTTCAGGATAATCCCACCCAGACCCAGGGCTGGATGATCCCACAAACAGGGTACACACACATAAACCCCTGCGACCTCTTAATTAAAGCATATGAGTAAACTTAATGTCATTTTGAAAACTAAAATCATACGGTCAGTGTTGTTTGTATTTTAAATTACCTCTAAGGAGGCACCACAGTCTTGTGCTTAGGGATTCCCAGGGATCTGGATCCAGACTTGCAGCCAGTCATTTGCCCCAAGGCAGCCATAGAGCCAGGGTTTGGTGTCAGGAGAGGTTCCAGCCCACAGAGTGGGCCTGGGAACCCCTTCCTCGCAGCGCTGGGGGTAGAGGAGGTCTCCCCTGCCTCCAGGCTTTTCCCCAGGATGCATGCCATTCCGTTCAGATGTGAGATGTTCAGTGCACTGCCAGGCACATACCAGGTGGATCTATTAGTTTGCTAGGGTGGTATAACAAAGGACCACAAATTAGGGGGCTTAAAACAGGACTTTATTGTCTGTGTTTTGGAGACGAGTCCAGTGAGTTGGCAGGCCCAAGCTCCCTCTGAAATCTGTGGGGGAGAATCATTCCTTGCCTCTTCCCAGCTTCTGGGAGTGGCCGGCAGTCCTTGGCTGTCCTTGGCTTGCAGCAGCGCCTCTGCGCCTGTCATCACATGGCAGCCCCCGTGTGTCTGTGTCTGTGCCCCAGTTTCCCTCTGCTTATAACAACACCAGTCATATTGGAATAAAGGCCCACCCTACAGACCTCATCTTAACTTGATTGCATCTGCAAAGACTCTATTTTCAAATAAGGTCACGTTTACAAGTACCAGGGGTTAGGACTACAGATATCTGTTCGGGGTGACACAATTCAACCCCAAACACCAGGAAGTCAACAGATACCAGCCGTGATGATACGCATGTTGAGTGTGCACATGGCCCTTGCTGGTACAAGGAAACTAGCAGACTCAGCCCATGCCTTGCGTCAAAGTCACTGTGCGCAGAGCCTCCTGCCTCTGGTCATGGAGGAGCTTAGTTCTGCAAGGGCTGTTGCCAGACAAGCTGGCTCTGGGACTGGTAATGAGCCTGTCCCGGGCTTCATCGTTGTTCTTCTAAATAATTGGTGTTTACATCCTTCAAATATTTTTAGACAGCTACCCTGTCCCCTTGTCATCACTTAGCGCCTCCCCCGACATATTTGCCATGGTGCGTTATTATTTATTATTATTATTATTATTATTATTTCCTCCCTGCACATTCCCTTGGTCCCTCCGCCACCATCACTGCTTCGTGAATTTCCTCCAGGTTCCCAGCCCTGCAAGCGTCAAGTTACTGGGATGGAGCATCAGAAGTCAGTAGTCAGGTGACAAGGGACAGCTGACAGGCCCTCTGGGGTCCTACTCTTTTGTCAGTTTCCCCAAAGCCACATCAAATAAATAAGACGAACTAAGTAAGAACAGCATGCTCACAGTGCAAATGCAGTTTCCAGACAAATCCCCTGCCCCTGCTTCTATCCAGACAGTCCCCAATTTCCTCAGCTATGAAATGAGGATAGGAATCCTTGCTCTCAACACCCTGGGATTGCTGTGAGGACGGATGAGGGCCAGAGAGGAAAGTGCCTTGTAAACTACAAGGTAGGGGGAGCGGCAGTACCAGATCGTCTTCAACGCACGATTGGATCTCTGCAGAATGTTCCAGGGGTCTGCTGCTCTAAAAGCTAGAGATTCCAAGTTAGAATTTACAAAATGAACTTGATAGAACTGAGATTCACCCTAAAATCTGTTTGTTGAAAGAATAGAGAGGTGCCCTACTTCAAAATCTACCATCAGATTTTAGTATTCCAAGTAAGTGTGGAACTCAGATCCGGATGGGCGCTTGGAGACGAGCTACAGATGCCCTGAGGGGGCTCTGGAAGGTTAAGCTGCTATAAAAGATTTGAAAAAATAAAACAGCCACCTTGTCTTCCATTTGAGATCTCACTGAAGAGTTCTCTGTACCTGGAAGACTTATTTTCAGTCTGAGAAGAATGATTTTCAATGGTTCTGTTGAACATGCAATTCTCATGCAGGTACTTCTATAATTATCCTGTTTCAGTTAGAATACAGTTTCTGGAACAATAGGACTTTTATTGTATTGTCATACCAGTTATAATAGATATTTTATTACAGAAAATGATGGTAGAGTCACTATTATGATTCTGAAGTTTTTATTTCAAATTGCTCATAGGATGGAAATTCTCTTTCCCGAGTAATTTCTACTTTAATGCTGCTTTGGTTGTTTTTGTTTTCTGTATTAAACTTTGGTGTGTTCAAGACTTTGTTCAATGGCAGAATGTGGGGTGGGTTTTTTTTTGTCTTTTGGTGTTTGTTTGTTTGTTTGTTTGTTTGCTGCAGTACAGACTGTGGCTGAGTCCCCCTGGTGTTTATTTGTTTGTGTGTTGTTAGCATGTGGTGCACACGGTTTCTTTAACCTACTAGCTGCGTTGTTGTATGTGTGTGCTTTAGTCTGCTCAAGCTGCCATAACAAGTTACCGTACACTGAGGGGCTTAAACAACACTGATTTCCCACAGTTCTGGAGCCTGGAAGCCCGAGATCAAGGTGCTGGCCAGGCAGGATTCATTCAGAGATCTTCTGGCTTGCAGGCCTGCCATCCTGCGGTGGGCACTTAGGACCTCTTCTTTGTGTTTGTGGTGGGGATGGAGGATCCAAGTCTCTGGTGTCTCTTCTGAGAACATGAATCCTATCACATCAGGGCCCCACCTTATGACCTCCTTGAACCCTCATTACCTCCTTATGGGTTCCATGCCCAAAGACAGTTACACTGGGGCTTACGGCCTCAACATGAAATTGGGGGCACATAATTCAGTGCATAGTACTGAATTTTTTTTTAATTGCTGAAGAAATACCCAGAGACCTTGTATTGAATGAACCTGATAAACAATATTTCAAGAAGGAGTAAATAATGTTAGTGAATATACAATAGAGACCTTGATACTTGAGGCACAGTTCAGTTAAGTAACATCCTATTTCGATGGTAATCCTCTGTGGGTGGGGAGAAGAGGGGAGGGGCGAGGGGGCAGGAGTCCCCCCTTAATTCACTTCTGTCGGACTCCCAGCTGTTGGAAGCCCAGCCTAGATCTGGAAACATGTTCCTTGACTCCAGCATGATGGTCTTAGCTGCCAGGAAGTCACCACTTCCAGGAAGGTCCACAAATCTTGGATATCAAATCTAACTTTAGGCCCAGGGGACCTCTCCATAATGAAAGGATTTAAGGACCATGAAAATTCCCAACTAGCCACACACAGAGCCACCTGTGAGACCAGCCACCATTTCCACACGTCCCGGGTGAAACACACTCTCAGCTTAGAGCCCAGAACTGCTGATGGGGTCACAGGTCCTGAGCCCTGGGAAAAGCCGAGGCTCCCCAATCACAGTCTTTAACTAGATGGAGCTAAAATCTAGGCGCCCTGGTTTCCAGATGATTTCTTGGGCTCCCCAAGAAATAGAGAGAGGAAAGGACTCTCCGTGGTTACGCTGTCAGTAACAGAATCGGAGCAAAACTCCAAACCGCTTGTCCTCGCGGCCTCTGTTCTCTCCATAGCACACTCTCTCGCAGGGATGGGTTGGAGGCCACTGTCGTGGGGGCTGCTGAGGGCCTTTGAAGGCAGGGAGGCTGAGGGGGGTAAAGTACACGCACACATTGTGAATATGGAGACAAGAAGACAGGAGAATGTTCTAGGAATTCTCCAACATGAAAACGATCCCATAGTTGGAGCTCCTAGAAGAGAGGCACCTTGGAATTCACAGAGCATTCTTTCGAGGTTCAGCAGCATTGGGAGGTACCTGGGGTCTCGCCTTCTCCTCCACCCCCTTTCCCATCCCACAGCTGGCTGTCCACTGCAAAATTTCAATTGCCTTGGGGGAGCACGTGCCTGACGTCAGGATGGAAACCAGCAGGGACAGGGGGCCTCCTGGCACACATCCCTTTCCTGTTATGGGAGCCCAGACGCACCCTATTACCATGGGTTCCCATGGCTTAGCCACTGGGGTAAACAATGCTCCATTCACCTCAGTACTCAGGCCCTGGTGATGGGGAGTTTGAGGTGAAGGTGTGGGAAGATAAGCAGGTATCATCTCTGGCAATTTCCGTGGGTCAGGAATTCAGCGATGCAGAGAGCATCCAGCACCCCCAGTAGCCATTTCTACCAGGCCCCCTCCTCTGACCATGACCAAGCTTCCCGCAGGTGCCTGGCCTTGAGCACTCACTCCCCCTTCCTTGGTCAAAGTCCCCACCGCAGGATGTTCTTTTCAGTCGCCATCAGGCTTTGCTATCGAAGCCCAAGCCAGCAGCCAGCCCAGGTCAGCGAGCAGCAGGGCCCTCAGCGCCCTGTCCCAGGGATCAGAGGCCCATGCCTTTTGGTGGCCTTGGTGGCGGCCAGGCCAGAGTCAGCTGTGCACAGAGCGATCTGAGTTGCCAAGGGATTTCTCTCAACTAAGCTCCTCAAAACATCTCCAGGAACCTCGAAAATTACAGCGCACACACGGTGGGAGCAAGCAGCTTCCGATAAGGAAGCAGACAATCTGGGGAAGACATTGGCATAGGGAGAGGGGGACCACAGTGGAGGCCCCCATGCCCCAGCTCCTGGGGACCGGGGTTGAGGGGAGCCCGCATTGCTTCACCCTGAAAACAAAGGCCCTGGGCCCATCTGCTCCAGCAGGGGAGGGCGCCACACTGGCTGCCACCTCAGCAAAGCAAGCAAGACAAAGGGCCCAGCCAGTCCAGTGCGCACCTGACAAGTAATGAAGCCCTAGTGGAACATTGTGTGTGGGGGTTTTTGAAGAAATGTGACCACGCTCCCAAGGCCCCGCCTTTTCACCGGGCTGCTTTCTGCTAAGGTCCAGCAAGTAATTTGCATGCCATTTCAGTAAAACTGAATTGTGGCTGAATTTTTGTCTTATTTACATAACATACAGTCTTCCTTTCCTGTATTATTGAGATAATTGAGCCTGGAGGAGGATGCACGGTTGTCAAAGGGATGGTCTCCTCCCAGCCAGATCCCGGCGTCAGTCCTCTGAGTCAGACAGACAACTCCTGCTGTCCACCTTGACTGTGGGAATAAAGTAGACCATCAGTGCTCTCACTTCACTCAGCCTACTTTTCTTGAAGGGAAACCCCAGGATCTGTGTAGGAGGCTTGGGGGCAGCCATGTCCTGGGAAGGCTAAGGTTTTACGTTGCAACTTTTAAAAAATGTAACACTTTCTAAAATTCCTTTTCTAAAATATATACCAGACTGAGGAAATGTCCATCGTTGGATCAAGAATCAACACCAACATCACCTTATCTGTGATTATTGCTGCATGATGGGTTAATTCAAAACTTAGTGGCTTAAGACAACAATAAAGGTCTCATACATCTCACAGTTTCTATGGCTCAAGAATTTGGAAATGCTTTGCCTGGGCAGTTCTAGCTGGGGTCATAAGGCTGCAGTCATTTGACGGCTCGACTGGGGCTGGAGGATAGACTTCCACCATGGCACACTTATATGGCTGTTGGAGGCCTCAGCTTCTCCACACATGGGCTGCTCCAGAGGGCTGCCTGAGCATCCTCATGACGAAGGAGTGGGCTTCCTCCAGAGCAAATGATCCAAGACACAGAGCCGAAGCCACATCTCTTTATGATCTAGCTTTGAAAGTTGCACACTATCACTTCCTCAACATCCTATGGGTCATGCAGCCCAGCATTTGTCAGTCAATATGTATGGCAAAGACTACACAAAGGTACGAATACAACAGGTGAGGATCATTGAGAGCTCTCTTGGAGACTGGTTACCACAAGTAGTTATTATTAATACTATTTGGCAGGGGTGTTTTGAGGCTCCAGAGGAGAGTACTATGTGGCTAAAGCCACTATTTCTTATTTGTCTTTGTAGTCAATTCAAACCAAGTGGTCAGTTGCTATTAATGGTATCCCATGTCACAGCCAAACCAGCCATCTGTCCAACAAACATGGAATCAGGGCCCCCTTCCAGATTGGGGAATAGAACAGTAGTGAAGAGAGAGAAGATTCCTCATCATGGGTCTCTTAGGTCATGGAGAGGGAAGACATAAGGAGACAAATGGCTGGCAGCTGGTGCTATACTGCTCTAGAGAGGACTATAGGTGATGCTGTCACTTGGGGGATTCGGGAAGGACAGCAAGCCCTGAGGGCCATAGTTGGGGATCTGTACACTTTTGTCAGAAATCAGAAATCTGCAGTGACCCATGCATTGCAATGAGGTGGCTGCCAAGTGAAACCTTTAGTAGAAAAACAGCCTGGATAAGACAGAATTTTGATAGCATCACACCCCTTATGGAGCGCCTCTCATTTGCACAACTCCCCCTCCCGAATGAAAGATCCACAGGGGAGGAACTTACTATATCTCCTTTACTCCTATATCTTTGGCACCTAAAGAATGACTAGTACAAAGTTGATATTCACTAGTGACTATCATTAATAATAATTGTTAAATACCTAATCAGCCTTTTTCGTGTCTCCAGGTCTTTCGGGTTTAATGGAAGTCACCCTTCACATTAATAGATAAAAGTGGCTGAAGCTCTCAGTCCACTTACAGTGGAATGTCAGCACAGAGTCCTAAAGACTGCCAGAGAGGGATGGGGGGACAGAGCGGGAGCCCCAGGAGCCTGTGTCCTCCTGGTTCCTCTTTCAGCTTCCTGTCTCAGCTCCTGCGGCAGAAATCCTCTCTGCTCCGCTTGCCAGGCCCGAATGAATGGGGAGTCCAGATCTTCCCAGGACGTCCCCAAAGCGTCTCTAACACAAAGTGCTTGGTGTCCCAGACTTTGAGGGTTTGCAGCGACCAGAGAGGGTGAGATGTGACAGCATGAGCCACCAAGTGGCCTGAGAGAGAATATTGAGACTTCTTTGTTCTTGAAAGTTTCTGGGGCTCAGCCAGGCTCTCCCTACCTTACTACTCTCTTCCCAATGGGCCAGCCTCAGTGCACTCCCACACTCTTGCTGCACTCTCCCCGTTCGTAGCTGGTGTCTGTTAGATGCTCATTCACACCAGCTGTCAGCAGTTGGGGGTCCAAAGCTCCAAACTATCACCTTACCTTTAGCGTGGTCGCCTTTTTAGGTTTGGTGCCCACCTTTCTTCTAAATGGAGGGCAGCTATGGGTATAATGGCTTATTGTATTCCCATAATGAATTATGCAACACCCCCTTCCTCTTAGAAGACACAAGCATCCTAGTCAATTATGTCTTTTTTACTAGAAATTTTTAATTCTAGCTATTCATAGATATACATACATGCCCACGAGACGCTGATTAACACAAAGAAAATATCATCTTGAGAAAATTGACAAATCTTGAGTACTTATTTATTTATTAAGATTTTATTTATTTATTTTAGAGAGTGGGGAGGGGCAGAGAGAGAGGCAGAGAGAATCTCAAGCAGACTCCCCACTGAGTGTGGAGCCTGACATGGGGCTCGATCTCAGGACCTCGAGATCATGAGATCATGACCTGAATGGGAACCAAGAGTTGGATGCTTAAATGACTGTACCATCCAGGCACCCCAAATCCTGAGTACCTTTTAAAAAGTATTCTATATATACCATCACTTTGCAGAACAACTTATTGTCCATGCAGTGATTTGAGGGGTTTTCTAAGATTGTCTGTTCTCCAAAGACTATCAGAGAGGTGGCACAACAGAGTGAATCCCAGCCATTTTGTGGACAGGTGGACTGAGGGAGAAGGTCAGAGGCATTCTGGAGTGATTCGCAACGTCTCAAACAGAAATATAACATCTTCTTTTATCCTCTGCAGAGTCTAGAGCTAAATTCACACCTTTTTTTTTTCTTCCCATCACTTAAAATCAAATTCTCACCCTTAATACCTCCTTTCAAAACTGCACCAAGAATGATAATGTCTTCTCATGCATATGAATTACCCGAAGTGTATGAGATTCAGCCCCACTGGAGTGTGCTAAAGACTTAACCCCACTAAATTTAAAGCTGCTAAGCCCTGATTAAAGCAAAGTTGTGTTTTTGTTTTATAAGACGTTTAGGACAGCTCTCATCACCCTGCACTGATGCACTGAGATTGATCGTGAGCAAACTATAAAGAGAGCATATGTTCCCCATATCTGCTCCTGAGCCAGGTAGGATGATGAATTCCGATTTGGGATTGAAGCAAACAGTGGCATCTGTCTCCCCTGCACACACCTGCTTGGATCCTGGTTTAACTCCCTCCTTAGCTGTTCATCTGTGGAAAGGTAGTGCGTTTTCAATCGAAATCTCATGCTCTACAGACCACTTGGACACTCAACAGTTATTTGCTGGAGGAACAAAGCATAAGACCTGATAATTTATTCTAAACAGAGAGGTAGCACCTCTGTTCAAACACCTGATGACTTCTCTTTAGAGAAAAAGCACTAAAAGTAGCTTCTACAACAAATTTCCCCTAATCCTAGTTTTTGTGGAAGCCAGATTCTAGGCTTCACAGCTAAGCTCAGAGCGTGAATCGGAGACACCACGAGGGGGAGCTAGAGATCAGGAAATCCGGGAAGCATTGGCGCTGCCGCGAGCTCAAGGCGCTGCTAGGGATTGTAATCCAACAGAGGAAGCATGTCACTTAGTGGGAACTGTACAGCGACAATGACTTCTCTCTTCACCATTTTGCCATGATGGAATTAGTCTCTATATGCCCAATCTGATAACTAGGCACATCCTGTGATTCCGCAGAATTTCAAGACCGCCTGCCGGTTACAGAACCACGTCTGTATGATAAACAAGTATCTTAAGTACTTTGTGTTCTTATCCTTTTTCGCCTGACAGGGACCGAAATCCCACTCGTCTACCTCAGTGCTTTTCCAGGGGGAGTTGGAATTTGGAGACACGGTGTTAACCTAGGTCCTTCCCCCAAAGCAGAGCCTGAGAAAAGGCCGTGAACAAGGATGGCTTCTTTGAGAGGCTACCCTAGGGACCGGGATGAGGAACGGGAAGAAGTGGCACAAGGGAAGGGGGGAAAGCCCGTGCAAGGATGCGTTATCAAGGCTGGAGGCTCACTGCTGTAGGCAGCCGGGGCTCAGCCCTGTGCAGACTTCCCAGCTGCCTGGGGAAGGCCTCCCAGAATTCTCTGCCTACCCCCACCCAATCTCCTCACGGCCCTCCAACCTAGTCCCCCCACCCGCCCCCGCCCCCCTCCACTCCCACCGTCCACCCGGTCCCCACTCCCCAAGGTTCCCATGAATGACAGTCTCCTGCACTTCTAGGCCGCACCTGTGCGGTGCATGCGGAACGGGCTCTTCCCGCCATCCCCTGCCATGGCATTAGGGAAACCCTGGGGCCAAAAGCAAAAACACCCCTGAGGCAAGGTGCTATCGGCGCAAGGTAAGCTGAGGCTTGCACCACAGGTACAACTGGCATTGAGGCCTAGGGAAAATGGGCCAGTGCCTAAGACATGTCTGAGACAGTCCACGTTCCTACCCCTCAGATCCACTCCTGCCCCGCCTTAACTCCAATCTGTCACCAAGTCTGCAAGGCAGAGACCAGCCAAAATCTTTACTGCAGATGGCCCTGGAGCCACAAGTGATATTCATCATCTCCCTCCCATTCCAACCGTTCTAGATTTCCTCCCTCTTGGCCAGCACTGTAGCTTGTCTAAACCCTGTGCCAGGTGAGGTGACCACACCTCCACCCGGAGCGTTCTCAGTCCTTAGTTGCTCTAAGCCCATGGTTGCTTCAGTTGCCCAGTTAGCTCGCCAAGAGATGCCCCAGTGACTCCCCTGAGTCGAGACATGCCCGGCCCGCCCTCATTGTGGAGCAACACCGCTATCCTTCATGATAATCAGGGTTGATTTCCCCTCTACTGTAATCGCTACGTTTCACTGTTGTAGGTACACATAGCACAAAATTTGCTATTTTTAAGTATACAGCTCAATGGTATTATGTCCACAATATTGTACAAGCATCACCACTATTTCCAAAACATTTTTTCCATCACCCAACCAGAAACCCTATACCCATTAAGCAATAACTCCTCTTTCCCCCTTCCCCCAGGCCCTGGTAGCCTAATCTACCTGCTGTCTCAATGAATTTGCCTATTCTAGATATTCCATATAAGCAGAATCATACGATATCTGTCCTTCTGTGGCTGGCTTATTTTACTCAGCATAGTGTTTTCAAGGTTCATCCGTGTCATGGCATGTCTTAGAATCTCATTCCTTTCTATGGCTGAATAATACGCCACTGTGTGTCAACCAACATTTGTTTGTTCGTTCATCTGTTGATGGACACTTGTGTTGTTCCCACCTTTGGGCTATTGTGACTAGTGCTGCAGAGAACATTGGCATACCAGTATGTGTTGGAGTCCCTGCTTCCAGTTCTTTGGGATATATACCTGCGAATGGAATCTCTGGCTATTCTATTTTTAAATTTTTGAGGACCCACCAGACTGCTGTTTTCCGAAGCAGCTGTGAGTGCATTCCCACCAACAGGGCACAAGGCTCCAACGTCTCCACATGGTCACCAACACGTGTTCTGTGTTTTCTTCTATACTAGCCTTTCTAATGGGTGTGAAGTGGTGTCTTGTTAATGGTTTGATTTTCATTCCCCTCAGGACCAGTGGGGTTGAACATCTTTTCATGTGCTCGTTGGGCATTTGTAGATCTTCTTTAGAGACATATCTATTAAGTCCTTTGCCCATTTTCCAATTGAGTTGTTTGTCTTTCTGTTGTTGAGTGGTAGGAATTCTTTATATACAGCTGACCCTTGAAAACACACTTTTGAACTGTGTGAGTCCACCTCCATGTGGATTTTTTTTTTTAAAGGTTTTATTTAGGGGCGCCTGGGTGGCTCAGTCATTGGGCGTCTGCCTTCGGCTCGGGTGGTGATCCCAGGGTCCTGGAATCGAGCCCTGCATCAAGCCCCACATCGGGCTCCCTGCTCGGCGGGAGGCCTGCTTCTCCCTCTCGTACTCCCCCTGCTTGTGTTCCCTCTCTCGCTGTGTCTCTCTCTGTCAAATCAATAAATGAAATCTTTAAAAAATAAAAATAATAAAAATAAAAAAATAAAAAGGTTTTATTTATTTGAGAGAGAGCGAGCACAGAGGGAGAAAGCCCAATGTGGGGCTCAATCCCAGGACCCAGGGATCATGACCTGAGCAGAAGGCAAAGACTTGACCGACTGAGCCACCCAGGTGCCCCCACATGGATTTTTTTTTTTATACATACACTATAGTACTACGAATGTAGTTTCTCTTGCTTCTGATTCTCTTAATAACATTTTCTTTTCTCCAGCTTACTTTATTGTAAGGATACAGTATATAATACATATCCATAATATGTGTTAATCGACTGTTTATGTCATTGGTGAAGTCAACAGCAGGATACTAGTAGTTAAGTTTTGGGGGACTCAAAAGTTATACATGGATTTTAAGGGGCACCTGGGTGGCTCAGTCAGTTGAGTGCCAATCCTTGGTTTTGGCTTGGGTCCTGATTTCAAGGTCATGGGATAGAGGCCCACGGAAGGCTCTGCACTCAGCTTGGGATCTACTTGTCCCTCTCCTTCTGCTCTGCCCCTGGCTCTCTCTCTCTCAAATATAAATAAATAAAATCTTAAAAAAAAAACTTTCAAAAAAAAAGTATACATAGGTTTTCAACTATGTGTGGGTCGGTGCCCTAACCCCTACATTGTTCAAGAGTCAACTGTATTCTGGATATTAAACTCTTATTAGATATATGATTTACAAATATTTTTTCTTTTCCATAGATTATCTTTTCACTTTCTTGCTAATGTCCTTTGATGTACACGTTTAAATTTTGATGAAGCCCAATTTATTTTTTTCTTGTGTTGCTCATGTTTTTGGTGTCATAATCTAAGAACCCATTTCCAAATCCAAGGTCATGAAGACTTAGCCCTATTTTTCTTTTTAAAGTTTTATGGTTTTACCTCTTATATGCAGGTCATTGACCCATTTTGAGTTGATTTATGTGTATAGCGTGAGGTGGAGGGTCCTTCTTCATTCTTTTGCAAGTAGAAATCCAGTTGTGCTAGCCATTCCTTCCCCCCACCCCCCGACTCTGGCCCATTTACTTGAGAAACCCAAGGTGACCAGGCTGTAGTTATGTTTTTTTTTTTTAAAGACTTTTTTTTTTTAAGATTTTTATTTATTTATTTATTTGAGAGAGAGAGAATGAGAGACAGAGCACAAGAGGGAAGAGGGTCAGAGGGAGAAGCAGACTCCCCGCTGAGCAGGGAGCCCGATATGGGACTCGATCCCGGGACTCCAGGATCATGACCTGAGCCGAAGGCAGTCGCTCAACCAACTGAGCCACCCAGGTGCCCCTGTAGTTATGTTTTTAAGTTCAGTGACATTTATGATATCCCCTAGTGGAAGAGTGTGCCCTCCACTCCCTCCACCCTCATCAAGAACCAAGACCACTAATTTACCAGAGCGCCACCCAAGGTGTGGGGACAAGAAGCACAGATTTCTCAAGCCAGTCACTAAAAGGGATGATGAGAGAAGTCACTCTAACGCCCACCCCTTGGTTCCTGGACCCATCTATTTCCACTGCTGGGAACATAGGACCAATGTGTGGTTTAGCACATACACTGTAGTCTAAAGGATAGCACCCCAGCTACATAGCTTGTTGTCCCCAAGTTTTCCCCTTCATGGCCTTGTAATAGGCCATTCTGATTTTCTATCAGGCCAGCTGCTTCTGGATGAATCCTGTGGTCATGAGCCCATTGTCTACCTCCTTTGCTAAAAAAGAGATCCCTGGGCTTGAGGCAATGTTTGAATCCCATGCCAATAAACCATGCATCTGTAAGTACTTGGATGGTTATCCTGGTGAAGGCACTATGGCAGGGGAGGAAATCCATCTATAGAATAAGTGTGGATTCTGGCAAACTCTAATCACTGTTTCCTCGAGGGCAGAAGGAATCTGATATAATTAACTTCTCACCAGTGGCCTGGTCTCTTTAAGAAATGGTGTCATATGGAGGACCCAGTATTGGTTTATGTTGCTGGCAGATAAGGTATTTAGCAGTGACAGTAGCCAGATCATCCATAATAAGAGGGAACTCATGATGCTGGGCCCATGTATAGCCTGATCTTTGTCACCTTGGCCATGCCATTCATGAAACTATGTATTGCCCAAGTGGTGGGGTGGCTGATGATGGATCCACAGGAGGAATCATCTTATCTACCTGGATGCCAAGTGCCTCCTCTGCAGAAGATGCTTTCTGGGGTGGAGGAGCCTTACCATAAATCCAAAAATTGGTGTACCTGTGCCCATTTCCATAGATTAATATCACTGATTTTTCCTTTTGCCTCAACCTCAAATATAGCCCAGCCCAGTACTGTTACTCATCTGGTGTTTATTGCAAATTTTGGTATTTTACTCATTATGGATTTTTTTGCATTAATTTTGACTTTTTAAATATTACAGTAACATTTATCTTCACCACTGATATATTTTTCACCCAAGTTATGTGCCACCCTTGTCCCAGCCTGAGGGCAATAGTTTTACTTAGTGCCCATGTATTGAACCAGGTCCATGTTTTCTCCTCCTCCATCAGCGGGACACAGGCACATCCCTCCCCCACCCCACCATGTGCCCTCAAGACCATATCTTAGTCCTTTTGGGCTGCTATAGCAAAACATCAGGGACAAACCTTTATTTCTCACAGTTCTGAAGGCTGGGAAGTCCAGGCTCATGGCGCGAGCAGTTCCGGTGTCTTGTGACCATCTTCTTCTGGGTTGCAGACCATCAACTTCTCCCTGTGTCCCTACATGGTGGAAAGGGCCAGGGAGCTCTCTGGGGTTCTTTCATAAGAGGACTAATCCCATTATGAGGGCTCCATCCTCATGGCCTCCCAAAGCCCCTATCTACTAATACCATTACCTTTAGAGATTAGGTTGGTATTCAATATACGAACTAGGGAGAGGGCACAAACATTCAGACCATAGCAGGCTATAAGTATGAGCTGAGGGAGAAGTGTCATTGCATCAGAGATAGATGATCTAAGGGTCTAGGCCACCTGTCCACATAATTTATATGTTCCTGCTAGACTTCCTTGGGCCTGATCCCGAATACACCATTTTCATTGCATAATGGAATGCAATTATGCCCTCCCAATCAATGACTCGATGAGTCTGACCATGGCCAACTCATTATGGTTAGTCCAAGAGCACAGTAACTGCTCTCCGATGAGTAGGTACTAAGTCTCTACCAGACCCAGTTGCACAACAGAAGCTCTTTTTCAAACTATGAGTAGTTCTCTGGAGCAGAAGGAATGGTCTTTCTCCAGAATCCTGAAGGTGTACTCTGTGACTCTCCCACTGGGGCTTGCCAGAGACTCAACATGGAACGCTTCTCCATCCCAGTGGGTACTGAGTCTATTACCATTGGTTCCTCCAGGGCACACTACCTTAGTAGAAGGGCAGATTTCTGGACAGCCCTCTTACTCTGGACTCCCTCAAAAATGGCAGGCTTCCAAGTCATCTGAGTAATGGATTAAGAGAAATATTACCAAGTGTGCTGCTCCTAGATTCCCAGGAGTGCACCCAGCACTGTGCTTCTTTCTCAGTAGGAGATGATACAACAAAATTGTCACTGCTCATGCGTTACCTTAGACAGGAGCCCTGCCATGTCCCAGGCCAGTGGGACTTCTAAAAACCTCACCAATATGGCAGTCCCCTGAATATTTCTAGGGTATACCTCCTACCCTTGGCGTTTCTTCTTACTAGGACATCCAGCGATTGCCACTTGCTGCTTACCAGGTCCACTTGGCCTAATGTCATAATGGGGCACCATTGTGCTGTTCAGACTATATTGTGATAGAGAGTACTGAGGTGTTATTTTATTCATGACATTTTGATTCTTAGTTTAATAAAATCGTTTTGAGGAGAGGGTCTATGTAGGATTCCTTTCTGGTTTCCAACCCCTGCATAGTCCCTGGCACATGGCAAGGGGTCAGTAAATATTGGTTGGTTGGTTGGTTGGTTGGTTGGATGAATACATGA
Source organism: Callorhinus ursinus (assembly GCF_003265705.2). NCBI lineage: Eukaryota > Metazoa > Chordata > Mammalia > Carnivora > Otariidae > Callorhinus > Callorhinus ursinus. The sequence continues at coordinate 114,618 of NW_027397189.1, read as the reverse complement.
ATGGATTTCCATCTCTTTGGAACTTCTCCCAAGACATCAGTAGGTCCCACAAGGTCAAAAAGAGCAACTTATGGTGAAATTTGAATGAGATCCATAGATTAGATAACACTATTATATCAGCAGTTATTTCCTGATTTTGATAATTGAACCATGGTTGTATAAGACAATGTCTGTTTTTAGAAAATATACACAGAAATAAGAAGAAAGGTCTGCAACTTATTCTCAAGTGTTTCAGGAAAGAAATTATACATCTATATTTCTATCTATCAATTAAGAGATCATTATAAGACAGATGTGGTAACATGAAAACATTTGGAGAATCTGAGTGAGGGACAGATATACAGGAGTTCTTCGTTCTATTTTTGCAACATTTATGTAGGTTTAAGGTAATTTCCAAATAAAATTTAGAAAAAATACATTAATAATTTTAGTGCAATCTGATCAGTCATAAATTATCATTTTCATTAAAATCAAAAGCAAGGAATGCCTGGGTGGCTCGTCCGTTAAGCATCTGCCTTCGGCTCAGGTTGTGATCCCAGGGTCCTGGGATCAAGTCCCACATCGGGCTCCCTGCTCAGCGGGGAGCCTGCTTCTCCCTCTGCCTGCTGCTCCCCCTGCTTGTGCTCTCTCTCTCTCTCTCTGTCAAATAAGTAAATAAAATCTTTTAAAAAAATTAGAAGCAAAAACAAACAACAAATCTGACTCCTTGGGACATCTTTGTTCACTCAGAACCGGACAAAAAGCCCCAAACAGAAGCCACTTAAAATGGGTACAAAATATGATTTGGTTATTGTCTTCAAAATTGAATCTGTCAACTACTGAAAATAAGTTTGTTTTCAATATTTTACTAAATTTAACTAAAATCTAGGTTATTATGGCCACTATGCTCTAAATCCTAGGACAAAGAATGAATTGACTACTTTCTATTTGTAACTTTTTTATTTTATTTATTTATTTCATTATATTTTATTTATAACTTTTGCATTATTATTCATAACTTTTATTTTTAGGGTGAGAATGCTTTTCTGGCAAAAGTGCATGATGACATGCTGTGGCCTCCCTTACTTATGACTTCCACAAGGTGATCACAAAAATATCATTCTTCTAAAAACATGTGAGGCTTCAACTATTTGATATTTGAATCATTCTCCTTTGAACTCCTACAAGTCAACATTTTTGTCAATTTTCTTTCTTTTGATCCTTATCTGATCTAACTTGGCCAGAGGCTCAGGGCTTTCCACATGATCCCAGAAACGCTCCAACACTATTTTCATCAACTTCATGAAGTGCTTGGCCTTTGTCAGGATTTTCAGCCCCACTTCATAAATGACTTGCTTCCCATCTCCTTTTTTTTTTTTAAGATTTTATTTATTCATTTGACAGAGAGAGAGAGAGAGAGAGAGAGAGACAGTGAGAGAGGGAACACAAGCAGGGGGAGTGGGAGAGGGAGATGCAGGCTTCCCACGGAGCAGGGAGCCCGGTGCGGGGCTCAATCCCAGGATCCTGAGATCGTGACCTGAGCTGAAAGCAGATGCTCAACTACTGAGCCACCCAGGTGCCCCCCATCTCCTTTTTATTGGTGGAATTTTAGAACATGCTACAGTCAGACCAAGGTGCTGACATGCTGGGCAGGAAGAAAGTCTGGTGTCAAGAAGAAAATGAAGTTTGAGTCATCTGTGGGCACGTGCACACAAGAGGGGGTTTCTGCTTCCCCTGTGCATGTCACTGAAGGGGGCTGGGCAGGGGAAGGTCCCTGCGAGCTCTCGGGCTCTCTAAGCAGATGGAGCCATGGGGCTGTGCGGAGAGGTGGAGACTTTTCTTCTGCGGAATTGGCAGGAAGCTTGGCATTCACCAGGTTTCCTAGTTCTATGGAATCAGGGACCCCGTGAGGTCTGCTCGAGGAGAGAGAGAGAGAGAGAGAGAGAGAGAGACATTTGTCAAAGACCAGCAGCTTCTCTGATAAATGTTTCCAACCCTGGAGTCAAAATCCTCCTACCTGCTTCCTGGGAGTTCCTCAATTCCTAACACTCAAAACAGCGAGCATTAGGTGAAGGTTGGGGTCTTTGAAAAAGTGGTCCTAAAAAGGGAGGTAGGGGAGGGATGAATAGTTGGAGCACAGAGGATTTGGAGACAGGAGAAATGCCCTGTATGAGGCATAATAATAGATGCAAGTCATGACACATTTGTCAAAACCCCTCGAACGGACAGCACTGAGAGCAAACCGGAGACCATGGATGCTGGGGAGGACGCTGTGCCGGCCTCATTCAGAGTGACAAATGCACCACTGCGGTGGGGACATGCTAACGGCGAGGGGGAGGGGGTGCCTGTGTGGGGGCAGGGCGTAAATGGGAAATCTCTACACCTTCACTCAATTTTGTTGTAAACCTAAAACTGCTCTAAAAAAATAAGGCTTAAAAAAGTGGAGGATTTGTTTTAAGTTGATTCAGTACTTGATCTTGGAGACGATGATCATAATTTACTGTGGTTTTGCCAGCTCTGGGCTGTGAGGTTTGTGTCTCCCAGCACTTCTCTGTGGCCATGGCCTTTCAATGATGGAAAAAGTAAAATTACTGCATTTTACCAAGTACTGCCTCCAATCCCCGTTCCCACCCCCTCAGGGTTCTCTATGGGGAATAATATGTCAACATCACCTTGGCCCCTTCTGGACCCACAGACCGCCTCCGAGGGGCAATCCGGGATCCCTTCAGTCCCACCAAGAGCTGCCTTCTGATCTACACATCCATCCCGGGCCCCCTTCCCCCTCCATCCTCCATGTTCCTTTTCCTGGAGCCTAGGAACCTGCTGAAGTCCTCACTCTCAGGGGACTGCAGGGACCTGGGGTGGGCAGAGGCCCCCATCTTTCTTCCCAGACTTACTCCATGGTGGTCCCTTCCAGCTTCCCTGCCCAGGACACTCCAGCGTCCTCCACCTTTTGACACGAGATTATACCCATTGTTGTGTCCTTGTTAGCCTCCTGGCTCCCAGGAGCACACTCCCCAGCTGTCTTCTTCTGCTGGGCCTGCAGGTTCTGAGCTCAGCAAACACCTAGGTGGGATTGGGGTGCTGGCCCCTCTTCCTGCCAGCACCCCAGTGTCTACATGCGACTTACTTCCTCAAGCTCAGCACCCCACACATGAGCCCAGGGTTTACTGCACAGAGTCAAGTTCCCCTTGGGTAGCAAGAAAATAACCATCTCACAGACTGGGTTCCTCTCATCTGTGTGGCCAGTATCCTTTCTCCTGGACACAGACTTTCCCGAGAAGCCAGACCTTCTTCCTTGCCTTTTGAGCAAGGAGACCTCCAGGTAACAGGATGTTTACTGGCTCCTAATGCATCTCCATGGGCCCCAGTGACACTGGAAATAGTCCTGGGCACGACAGCTAAAGTGACCTCAGACTGGGCTCCGGGGCTGCCCTCCTCTGCACCCCAGGGCTGGCCATGCCCCTCCCGACTGGCCTCCCTTTTTCTTTTTTATATATGCTGCCAAGCAGGTGGCTGGAGAGGCCTTGTACCCAGAGCCCCGAGGCTCCTGGTGCACCGGGCACCTGTTACAGATGCACTCTCAAGGGCGGACTCACTCAGCTAGTAAGTAAGATGTGGGGGGGGGGGGGTCCTTGAGATTGGGCAGCAGTGTCCTCTTGCAGCCGCCTCTCACCCTTGATCAGATGGGGTAAAAATGAAGCTCAGACGGGGAGAGGGTTTCCCATAGTCACACAGATGCTGGTGTCGCTGTGCTGAGTCACTACCCAGGCCGGTTTCACCCAACCTGCCCGTGTTCCCCACCCACCCCCTCCCTACAGGTGCCAGTCTGCACACAGCCAATGCCCTTTGGGTCCAGACTTCCAGGTATCCAGTCCCGCTGCTCAGAGCCCCACCGGGGACGTGGGCGTATTGAGACAAAGCCCAGCCCTGTCATTAAGACCATCTTTCCTAGTACATACTTTCATTTAGGGGCAAAGAAGGTCTCCTTTCATTATTTTCCTTTGAGTAACCAAGATCAACTTTAGACTACAAGGAGTTGCTAGAAAAATACCCTTTGATCACATACCATCACCACTCAGTTGGGTCTGATGTGTTACCCCAAACCCCACCATTGTGCCGGTCCTTCACTGAGACCTGGTAGCCCCCCCCCACAGTCCCAGTTAAAGACAAGAGTGTGACCTGCCGTGGCGGCCCTGTCACCCACTGGCTCCTAACAGCCCATTAGCCCCGAGTGTTTATTTGATTAGGTGCCTGTCTCATATGGTCCTACAGGCACTGTGCACAGGAGAGAGCTTTTGATGGTGTGGGAAGAGGTGGGAGAATTGTCCACGAGAGGTGGAAGCTGGCTGGGGGCGGGGGGGAGCCAGCCTGCAGAATGGGGTGAAGGGCTGCCTCTCAGGGTTTGAGAGTCAGGGCCTGGGGAACGGGGGAAGGCGGGAAAAATCAGGGCCTCCATCGTTCACGGTTTCCACATTTCTGTTACTGCAGCTATATGACTATCTCAAGTCCCTTAAACACTTTGTGCCTCCGTGTCCTGAGGGTGAGGGGGAGACAGGAGCAGCGGGGGCAGGAGGGGGCAGGCCAGGCCTGCAGGGCCTTCTGGACCCACTAGGTCATGGGGCTTTGTCCTAGAAGCTATGGGAGGCCACTAGGCGGGGGTGGGGGGGCAGGTCGGGGCCTGCAGGAAAGCTGATCAGACTGACTTAAAACAGGGCCCCATGTGAGGAGCAGAGACTGCGGGGAGTAAAGGAGGCTGGGAGGAAGTGTCATGGACTGAAGGAGTGTCTGTACCCAACCCCATCCATATACTGAAGCCTTAATGCCCAATATGATGGTATCAGGACGTGAGGCCCTTGGGAGTGATTGGGGTTAGACAAGGTCACAAGGGTGGGCCCCTCGTGAGGGGATTAGTGTCCTTATCAGAAGAGACGCCAGAGTGCTTGCCCTCCCTCTGCCGTGTGAGGACGGGGAGAAGGCAGAGTCCGCAGGCCAGGAAGAGAGCTCCCACCCAAACCTGACCCTGCCGCACCCTCCTCTCCAGCTTCCAGCCTCTAGAATGGGGAGAAAATAAGTTTCTGTTGCTTATGCCGCCCACCCTGTGGCATATTTGTATGGCATCCGGGGCTAAGACCGGAGGCTAGCTGGGGGTCCAGGCCCGTGAACAAGGAGGAGGCTTGGAGCAGAGTGGCAGCGGGTGGGGAGGGGAGCAGACGGGGTATGAGACACGCTGTAGCGGGGCCCCCACCTGATGACGGTTCGCATGTGGGCACAGAAGAGAAGGGGTGTCAGGAATGACTCCCAGGTCTCAGCTGGAGCCCCAGGGGAGACGGAGCTGTGGTGCTCTGGGGGAGGGAGGCTGGAGGGCAGCAGGTGGGGTGGAGGGCCCGGTTCTGGAGCCCTCCATCACAGGGCTGGTCAAGGAGGGACCCAAGAGGTGGGAGGCAGCCACGATGGCGGGGAGCTGCCGAGGCTGCACACAGGGAGCCCCTGGAAGAAAGCAGCAGTGCAGTACCGCGGTCAGGCCTTGCCTTCACGGCCTGTTTTTTGAACACACGGACCCCCACCTGCCGCCCTCCGACCTGTGTGGCCGCTCAAGCATGCCCCACCCTGGGCAAAAGGATGCTACCACCTGTCCTTGTCTGTGGGGAGGGCCCGGCAACCGCAAGCCACCCCCCATCCCCCCGACTCTGCAGATTCATGCTGTGTCCATCCTTCGAGGCCACCCTCGGTGTCCCCTGAGATCCGCCAGCACCCCGGTTCCCCTCTTCCATCTGACACAAGGGCTGCATGTGCTCTCGTCTACTTCCCAGGAATGAGCTCCTCCTGAGTAGGGGTCACACTTCCTTCTCCTCTGAATCCTGGCAAAGGGGTCAGGTGCCCGGTAAGCACATGAGGAGGGTTTTTGGCGACTACACGGACGCATGCCATCACCATAGTTAAACACAAGACTGGTAGAGTGGGTTATGTAGCCCAGAGCATCTTCTGAGATTCAGAACAGGCCAGCTGTGGAATGCATTATGCCTTTGAAGGTGTGAACGGCCCACCCCCAGAGGCGTCCACGAGCACGTGGACCCTGTCCCAGGGTGGGAAGTGGGGAGGGGACGCCTGCTATGGGGGAAGGTCAGACCGCCCAGCCCCTAGGGACAGGGCCTGCTCTGAGGGTCTCCCAGCCTAAGAACAAGGCGAGAAGAATGATCACGGAAAGCCGAAGGATGCACTGTCATAATTCCAGAGTTTGGCACTTAGCTTAATCTGAAAATATTTGCCAACCTATTATGAATAACAATATTTGCAGCTTAAAATGCTTACCCTCCATAGCTTCCGAGTGTGAAGATGAGCTTCTACCCTGACAAAGATGTACTCACTGCTTTCAGAGCAAATTGACACAGGGAGCTTTACAAACCTAATTGTTGGCATCTCTGTCACATGTGCCTCCCCCGGGGCCACTCTGATAACCCGGCTGACAAATGCAGTGGGGTGTAGCAGGGCAAAGCTCCTGGGCCAGAGGGCTCCGAGTGCCCCCAACTCCACCTCACGCCAGCCCACACACACCCTTATTGTTTTCATGGGGTCTCCAACCGTCTCTTCCCTGGGGAATGGCCGAGACCACCCTGAGCTCTGTGTATACAGGGAAAGAAGTCTCCATGGAACAGGGGCTGAGGGCAGGCACAGATCCACCAGGGGCCTCCCAGCAGCACGAAGGGGCCGGGCACGCTGGCTTCGGCATGGAGGGAAACACGATCATAACTGAAAAGCCCGTGGCTGAGGCTTGCTTCAGGGCCGGCCTGATCCAGGGACTCACCCCTTTGGCTGGAAGCCATCCTCAGGGTTGCCACAGCTGTGGCTCAAATCGTGGGGTCCTCCCCTCTGCTGGGTGGAACCCAGGCCACCTGCAAGCCTGCTCTGGGGCAGGGGGATGGGATACAACTACTGGCCGCACCCCAAGGGCAGGGTCTGAGAGTGGAGAGAGGTGGTTTCTCAAAGGAAAGCTGTGCGGCTCGTCCGAGCAATGCCAGGCAGGGAACAGGTTCCATTCGGGGCAGGCGAGGAGAAAGAGATGGGCGGCGGCCAGACAGGGAAGCAGGGGCTGGAGCCACGGCAAAGACTCAGAGCAGGAGAGAGGTCCCTATCGCTCTGGCCTGTCCTCTAGACCCAGAAAACCGGAGAATTAAGGCAATAACAGTGAAATCAGTAAGTTTTAAAACTCACCCTCCAGCCAACACTTACATCTCAGGGAGCTAGATCAGCATCTCTGGGGGTAGAGGACAAGGGATGGGTGGTCCCACAGCCAGGAGCCCCGCTCGCCCGTCTCAGCCGCGTGCCCATCAGGGCCACCTCTGCAGCGAGTCGTTCCTTCCCTCTCCTCTGTTCCACAGACTTCTACCAGGCCTCCTGCCGTGGGCGCTGGTGGGGGGGGGGGGGGGGGGGTTCCCTCTCCCCACCATGGGTCTGAGCCATAGGCATAGAGAGGGGTCACTCCTGCCCCAGAGCCCTCGTTTTCTGCCAACAGAGAGGACACTTCGGATACCAGTACAGGCACAGCAAAAAATAAAGCAAGGTGAGATGCTGGGAAGCAGGTGGTCCAAGATGTCCCTGAGGAGGAGGCATCTGTACTCAGCACCAAGTGACAAGGAGACACGAGGATCTGGGGAGGAGCGCTGAGCAGAGGGAAGAGCCAGGGCAAAGGTACTGAGGATGGAGGCGCTTCTGGGGTGCTGCGTCTCTCTGGCTGGGCTCTCTGGCCCTCTGCTGAGCACCTCAACCAGGGCTCCCTGAGCAGACAGGGCACCCACCCCTGCCACCTCTGGGGTACCAGAGGCAGAGGCTGGGCCAGCACCTCTGAGATGTCCTAAGAACAAGACCCACTCATTTTCTACACTGTTGCTCAGACAAGAAAGTAGATATTTAAGGCAAACAAATAATAAAGCACTGCAGAGTTGTCCAGTTGGTACTTTGTTATTTCTTACCCAGAACATCGCCTTTAAATCCGCAGCAGGACAGGGCAGGACCCTGGGAATCTTGCCAGTTCTCTGACTTCAGGAGAGAATCTGACCATCCCAGACTTGAAAGCAGTTTCTGCTCAGGCCCTGGGAGGAACAGGGACCAAGACATGGCTTCTTTTCTTATTACTGGTAATTGTAACCTGTCTGGTGTTTGGATGCACACATTTACAGAACAGAACCTGCTGGGAGCTTTAAAGCACAGCACCCCGACGGCCCTCAGAGCACGGACAGGAAGCCCGCTGCTCCGGCGCTCCAGGGGTCAGCGGGCACAGGACTCCGAGGCTCTGGCACGTGTGGCAGCGACAGCTGTGGGAAGGTAGAAGCTGCACAGGGAGGCACAGCAGCAGGTCACCAAGCCTTGTCCTGGGCCACCTGGAAGCAACATGGAGGCTGCCCTCCCCCGCCCCGGCAGTGGCTGGGGTCCTCGGGCCGGGGCCCCTCTACAGGTGGTCTTACACGGACGGCTCTTAGCACGTCCCTCTTGGCACATCTGTGCCCCAGGGATGCCACCCTGCACTCTGCCTGCCACTCAATTTTCAACAAAAACATTGGAAACACCTACTGTGAGCCTGGCTTCAAGGTCACAGGAGTAAGGTTTGGATGAAGGTTTCAAAGAAGTGCTCTGGCCTCCCCAGCCCTTGTCAGCGGCTGCCTTGTGTCATGGATGTTCCCGTCTTGTCACCATCAGTCTGTTCATCTACCCCAGACACGGAGCCCGCTTTGGGGGCAGGGCCTGAGCACCGTTTGTAAAAGGTGTGTCACCCCAAAGCCAGCACAGGGCCTAGCACAGGCTTACATATCTTTCTCTTGTACAGAGTGGTCCATGTCACCAGATACAAAGGTGTTGGAGGATCAGGTCTGCTTGCTTTGCCTGGCATCTGGCGCAGTGCTGTGTTCCTAGGGGAGACCTGGGAGTTTGGGGAGGGAATGGAGGCTCTGATATGCCTCCTGGTTCTGCATGAACAGATGCTCTGAATCAATATGTGGGCCCAGCAAATGGGTCACCTCTGATCACCAGCCTCAGGGCCTCTGCAGGGCAGGACTCAGGACCTCAGATTCTTTTCAGATTCCAAAGATTCTCTGAGACTCACCCCCCTTCCCTGTCCAGAAAGACTCATTCCTGATGGCACAGCCTTGTCTGCTTCCTCCCAGGCAAGCTCTAGACCACAGTGTCCGATGCAGCTCTCAGCCCCGTCCCCCATGCACCAGGCTCCCAGTCCCTAGAAGGTCAGTGTTCCCTGGCCCCCAGCCCAGGCTTGTTGGCCCGTGAGCAAGGACAGAGAAGGAGCAAGCATTAGAGGACAGTGAGCTGCCTGCCTGGGGCCAGGCCGCCCCTGCGGCCTGCTGCGGGCCAGTTTGGGCAGCCTGGCTAGGGGGCAGGGAGCTGGCCCACCCCGGTCTGTGCCAGGCCGGAGAGGTCCTGCAATGCACACCAGGTCAGGGGGCCCTCGGATTTCTGTTCCGTACTTTTACATTCTGATTATTTCATGTACGGCCTTCTGATGGACTCATTTACTGGGAAGCTAAAGATACTCTTAAATGCCTAAAAATAACCCTGATCTGCTAAAAATTCAGCATTTCTCTCCCTCGCCTCTACCAGCTGGGCCTGTCTGCTTTCACTCCAACACCATCAGGAGCTACAAACAAGATTTACAAAAGCGAACAAGTTTACACGGGCCTGATTAGCAGATTCTCTTTTCTCTTCAATTTGCCAAAACATTTTGGGGATGTTATTATTGAGACACTTTCTTTTCTCTCTCTCTCCCCTTCCTTCGTTCCTTTTTTTTTTTTTTTCCAATCATCTCAGGTTTTGTGACTTGCGCTCCTTTATTTTAGCATTTAGAAGAACTTTGGTCAGAAAGCAGGCTTCCAAAATTCTCACCCACTGGCCTGTAGCATCTCCCTCTTCGATTATTTTAAGAAACTCTCCCAGGTTCTGCGAACACCATGCGGGTTGCCTGAAGGCCAGTTAAGAATAAACCTGCTAAGCCAATAAATTACATTCACCCTCATTTCCAGAGGAACCCTTTTACATAAATACCTGCCATGGAAATAAATCAGATAAATTAATAAGATCTCTCTCCTCCCCCCAAACCAAACAGTGAACAGTAATGGTTATCAGACCAGTTAAAAGAATAAACCTATTAAATAAATAAATTTGCTCTACACCAATTTATGTCACCAATGTACTTAAGGGGAAACCTTTTAAAGGAGTAGATTTACAGCGCACACACACAGATCTCCACTGGGTATGTGTAATTACGCATAAGAAAGGCATTACTTTTAAAGTGGATGAATGGGCGATACTTTTTTGATTTACTGTTAGAAACAGAAAAATGGTAATGGCATGAAATAAGCGTTTGCAAACCCATTTCGGAAGACAGGAAATGCTTGATTTACCTCGGGCACCCATCATGTTCTGTATCTCAGATCGAAGTAGATAAATGGTAAGGCAAATGGATATTTGGGGGGAAATCTATAGCCTTTCTGTCAACTCTGCAAGTTAAATGTTTGGAATAAAAACGCAGAGAGTGTCTATGTGTGAGGAAGAACTCCTGATTTATCAGCCATCTAGCAAACGAGAGTGGGCGACGCTTACCTGGGAAGGTGAGGCTTTGCCCCATATGAGGAGCCTCGGGCCCTTTCCATGGGTCCCAAGGATGGACTCCTTCTCTATGACACCCGGTGTCCAGCTAGCCCTGCCCCCCACCCCAGGCCCCCCAAACACCGTTCTTGTTTTGGTCTCTCTCTTGCACTTAAAACCCCTGCCTGCCCTGGCAGAGATGGACGCCCATTCAGGTGGTTGGCCATTGTTTTCACGGAGGCCACGTGGAGCTGTGGGCCTAGGTGTCACTCACTGATCAATACCAGGTACAAGCCAACTGTGTACATTCACCTGTACCACTGGTGCTTAGAGATGCCTGTAAGATTTCTGCATTTCGCACAGCACAGCAGGTCCCGAGGCAGAAATCAATATCCAGAAATTGGCCACGCGGTCCGGAGCCACGTCTACACTCAAATAGAGGATCAAAGCTAGCGCCCAAACCCCGTTTCCCTAAACAGCTGCCCTCCCTTCCTGGATTACCCAAGTCACTTCAGGAACGGTTCCCACTGTTTGTTTTCCCCTTTTGCACACAGCCACGGAGGGAAGTGCCAGGCCGGATGGGACGGTGGCCCAGATTTCAGTCCCAGCTCTGCGAGTCACTAGCTGGGCACGTAGTGTCTCTGAGCCTCAGTGTCTGCATCTCCAAAGTGAGTATAACCACCCCATAGCCGGCGACAGTTAAATGAGGTCATGATTAAGGGGACTTATCACCTGGGGCAGGCAGAAAATAGTGACAGTCACTGTTGTGTCGATTGTCACCACCAGGGACACGCTGACCAGGTGACAAGCTGTGTGCCTGCTCTGTCCTAGGTGCTCCGAGGGCCAAGGGATCTCCAGCACAGGCTCTGCCTCGAGGAGATTATGTTTGCTTTTGGGTACAAGAAAGAAAGAAGTGCTCAGTGGTCTCAGTGCTAGAGCAGCTCGGGGGGAGGGGGGCTGTGGGCTGAACGGGACCCATAAATAGAGTCAGGAGAGATGGGGAGAGGGGGCCCTTCCATGGAGGCAGCATCTGGGAGATGAAAGGACTGTCTCTGGAGGAGAAGCACGTGGGGAGTGAAAGGGAGTCGCGGTTGGAGCACCAGGGGCCTCGGAGCGGCTCCTCGGAAGGTGCTCCTGTAACAGTTCACGCAGGCTCATTCTCAGCCACCATCCGAAGCCCAGCTCCGTCCAGCCAGTCCCGCCCCCCTCGAGCAGTCAGCCCCCGCCGGCCGCTCTCCTCGCTCTCCCAGCCCCAGGGACCACTCGGAGGTCTGCCCCGACCGGGCCACCACCTGCCCTGGTTCTGCCTGCGTGCCTTGGACCCTGGGCAGGTGCCCCCATCTCGGCTCAGCGTCCTCAGCCCCAGCAGCCTCACCCCCTGCTCGGGGGGCATGCCGAGGGCCACGCGGGAAGTCGGGAGCTGGCAGATTTACATGGTCAGATGTGCTAGTATCTTTTGATCAGCTTAAAAATAAATAGGGCCCAACAAAATGTCGTTTTTATGGATATTTACAACCAAGACACTTTGTAAACCTAAGAACTAATATTTCCCAGAGGAAATCTGGTTCTCGATTCTTGAAAAATTATTGGAAATTTAAACCAGCCCTAGTTCAGAGGTTTCTCTATATTTTGGCTCCAGAGGTGTGGCCGGCCACAGACGGAGGCTGCCCGGGGCTGAGTCACAGACACGCACGGGCAGCCTCAAGGCGCTTCAGTGACCGGACTGGCAGCAATAATCACAGGCACTTACGTAGAGATTACTCCGCCCCAGGCGTTCTTCCAGGCCCTTGCCGAGTATTAGCTCTCTCGCAATCACCACAACCACCCTATGATGTAGGCGCTGCTATCGTCCCCATTTCACAGATGAACAAATCGAGGCAGAACATTACAGTAAAACTCGGGAAGAGCATCTGGAGGGTAAAAGGTACTCCAACTCCAGAATCCTGGAGGGCTTGCTTTCTGTTACAAGTTAGAAAGCCCAAGTGAAACTGATAGTGATGCAATAAAGGAAGCAAATTAGCTTAGTGCAGGGGCAACTGCCCCCTTCAGGCAGGCTTGGGGCAGGAGCTCCACTACCCCCTGGCTTTCTCCTCTGCTTGCCCCGCCATTCTCACACGGGCTGCAGGGCCCCCCAGCTTTAAAATCCCCTCTCATTCAGGGGCGTGGTCGTTAAGCGTCTCCCTCCAGCTCAGGTCATGATCCCAGGGTCCTGGGATCAGGACCCACATCAGGATCCCTGCTCGGCGGGGAGTCTGCTTCTCCCTCTCTCACTCCCCCTGCTTGTGTTCCCTCTCTTGCTGTCTCTCTGTCAAATGAATAAATAAAATCTTTAAAAAAACAAAATTAAAAAAATAATAAAATCCCCTCCCATTCAAATGGAACAGGAGCAAGAGGTGAGGCCCTCCTTGACCATGGCGCTGTGACACCTCACGGGAGTTGAAGGACCCAACGTGGAGTCGCTATCCCAGGAGGCCTGCTGTCCTGCTAACAGCTCAGTCAACCCCCAGCATGGGGACCTGGGTGCTGTGATCTGGGTGTGGGTGCTGTGACCCCGCAGGTCTGGCCCTTCCCCAGTCTGGGGGCCAGCCGTCTGCCTGGTCCTCTAAGGGCAGGGAGGACCACACCGGCCTCCTGCTCCCCCCGGGGTTCTGGGGGAGGGGGAGACTGGTGGTCCTGGGGCCACGATACCCCCAGCAGCCAGTGTGCCTTGAACAAAGAGATTATTACCAGATCTCTCTCCCACCCTCTAATACCCTGGGATCCCAATGCATCTTAGGATCAATGTGCACCTGGTTTTATTTCTTCTATTCTCCGCAATCTGGTATCTTCAATAGTCTGTTGGACAGTTGATGACACAAAGTGTCACTTGAGCCCAGCTGCCACACAGGGGGCGGGGCGGGGTGCAAATGGGACAGCCAGAGAGCAAGAGCACCATCGCCACCGTCAGGCTCTGCCTGCAGGAGGCTGGGTGGGTTGTAAGGAGGAACATTGCCAGGCCCTGCACTGCCCCGCACATCACGTCCTGGTCGTGGGGCCCAGACAGAAGGGCAGGCTGTAGGCCAGGGGCTGTGCTGTGGGCTCCCGGGTCCGTCAAGCCCAGGTGCAGGCCTCCAGGAACACAGCCGGGGCAGCCATCCCTGGAAGCTCCAGCCACCCCCCGCGCACTGCCCTGCATCCTGGTTGTGCAGAACAGGCATTTGCACCCCCTCCAATGTTGTTCTTGGGAACAACAATCCAAAACAAATATGCAGACTCGGCAAACATACTTTTTTGACAGCTTGAACACTAAAAAAAAAATTAAAAAGCCCACAAATGTTGCACAAATGAAGCAAAGCCCTCCTTCCACGATGCTCAGTGTGAGGATTCCCTGGGTCACTGGTGGGGGCTGTGGGGGCCCTCAGTCCTGGGGGTATGACACCAGGCCCCCGCTCACCCCAGGCAGTACTGGGGCTGTGGCCCCGACAAGGGTTCCTGGTTCACAGGGTTCCTGGGAAAGGCGCATCTTCGTGCAGATTCTGGCCAGAGCTCCGGGCTGGCAGGCAGAGGAGGAGACGGGGAATCAAGGGGATGGCACCGCTGTCATGGACTGGACAGCGACCACGGCTGCCCGGGAGGAGCCACACAGCGCCCAGGAGGAGTCGGAGCCGGGGATGCCAATGCCAGACTGAGAGGCGGGAGGCTGGGCTGGGAGCCAGACTCGTCAGGGTCCTGGACAGACCCTGATGGGATGGAGAAGACAAGTACCAGATACAGAGACCGACTGGCTGTGGGGAAGAGGGTGGGCTCCAGGGTCCTGCCCGGCTCTCTAGGGACAGAAACGTGACAGCTGAAAGTTCGCGAGCGCAGGGCAAGTCCCTCCGGCTGATGAGAACACATTGCGGGACTGGCCGCATGTTTCGGGTGACGTGGTTGAGGGTGGGCTGAGATTGTACAAGACCATGAAGGGCACGGGCCGGGCCGTCCCGGGGGCGGGGTCTCCCTCTCTGAACAAGTGGAAGGACAGTTTCTCCACCTGGGCCAGGTTAGGGCCACTCTGAGCTAGTTGCATCCCCTCTGGTATCCATGTGCTGGTGTCCCAGCCCACAGTACCTCAGAATGGGACTGTATTTGGGAATAGGGGTAAATACATTTAAACGAGGTCATTGCAGGGCCAGAAGGCAATATGACCGGTGTCCTTACCAGAAGAGATCAGGACTCTGGCACAGATGGGGATGGCTATATGAAGACACAGGGCATCTCCATGCCAAGGAGGAGAGGTCTCAGTAGAACCAAACCTGCCGACACTGGCTCTCGGACTTCTAGCCAGCAGAAGTGTGAGAAAATACATTTCTGTTGTTTAAGCCATTCAGTCTATGGTGTGTCACTATGTCAGCCCTAGAAAATGAGCTCAGGTTGATTCAGAAGCTCCCCCAAGGAGGGCTGGAGGGATGCATTCCCTCCCTGCCCCCACTTCCCTTCTCTCGCCTCCCCCTTCCCCTGGCAGCAGGGCCAGAGCACCCAGGTGAGGGGCCCCGGGCTGTTTCAGCTACCAGCAAAGGGGTTCCTCCTGTCCCGCTCACTCTGCTCCCCAGTGGGCAGGGGGTAGGCGCTGCACAAGCTTGGCTTCCAGCTTCCTTAGTCCTCGTCCGTGAAGTCATTTGAACACTATCCGGACCTTGATACCCTTTGTGCATCCTTCCGTAGACAGTGCCAGAGCCTCGGCTGTGCTTTGGGGAGCCTAGCAGGAAGAAAGCTTTCACCTCCCTTGTCTCAGACACTGTGCTTCTGTTAATGCCACCAAATCAAGCACTGGCTCTCTTATCAGTCCTTGCTCCGTAGCCCCACTTCAGCTGCTGTGGCTGAACACCCAGCACTCCATGTTACGCATAGCCCGGTTATTGAGCATGTCCCCCCTCTGCGTCATACACGTGATGGGGCCCAGATGTTGGGCCTACCTTACATTCAAGAGTGAACACAGCTGTGAGCTTCAGCATGGGGGGGTGGGGGGAGGTGCTAGGAGGCCTTGAGCTCCTGTCTCCTCTAAAGCGGCATCTGCCATGTCTGCGAGTGTCCCTTGTACAATTCCAGCAACCCCCACGTGGGGCTGGCCCCCTAGTACTCATCCTTGCCAGTAGGAGGGACTGAGCCCTCTCCTTGTGACTTGATTTGCTTCTGTTAGACCAACAGTTATTTTGTTCCCCTGAGAGCTAGCTTGGAGAGGGAAGGCAGGACAATGCTGCATTCATTTGCTTTATCTACCAGTTTTTTTTCTTTCTTTTTTTTTTTTTCTGTCTTAATGTTTTACTAATCCTGTCAGTAAAAACAGCGACATCATAAGAAGTAACAGGTTAGGTTTACTACGAGGAACGGGGTTTGCCGCACAGTTGGAGACATGCACTTCAAGTATTTTCCTATTTGATCTGAGCTCCCAGTAGCAAATGATGCTGAAAGAGAGTAACTATTTTCTCCCATACCTTCGTTCAATGTCCGCCTGGTAATGTGTTTTAAGGTCTTTACGTTGCAGCTTGAAGGCATCTGTCACCAGACCTGTTTCAGGGGTCCACTCTACCAGTTTTCCAAAATAACAATTTAGTTAGCCTGCATCCTGCAGAGGCAGGGGTGATGATATAATTCATTATGAATGTATCATGCAAAGTAGGACAGTTCTTTGAGTGAAGGGGCAACAGGCATAAACCGGGACCCTAGGGGCCAACCTCGCCAAGGGTGACCAATGAGGTTTCCTTTTGTTTTTCGTTTTGTTTTGTTTCTTTAATATTTAAATTTTTTTAAAGATTTATTTATTTTAGAGAGGGCAGGGGAGGGACAGAGGGAAAGGGAGAGAGAATCTCAGACTCCATGCTGAGTGCAGAGCCCGACGTGGGAGTCGATCCCACAACCCTGAGATTATGACCTGAGCCAAAACCAAAAGTCAGAAGGTAAACTGACTGAGCCACCCAGGTGCCCACGGGTTTCTTTTTGTTTTAAGTGTCATTATAAAGTCACAGATTTCAGCATTGCTCATTCTTTTCTATTCACAGCAGCCATTATTCCTGATACTCAGATTGTGCTATCTTTGGCCACTAGGAAGTCAACACTTCTAAACTCCCATCCTTCCTTAAGACACCAGTGACATCATAGGCCTGATGTGCTATTTTTTTCTAAGTACATATGCAAAGCACTTGGAACTATTAAAATAAGCCTCATTCACCCATGTGCTGCCGAGACTTATTCTGGGCACCCGGAGAGGTCCTGCACCACCCTGGGGGCACAATGAAGGAATCAAGGACTTCAGGGAGGAAGGAGCCTTTATTCTGACTGCTGGGGGGTGGGGGGCAGGGGAGGGGTTCAGCTTTATTCTGAAAGCGCATTGAACTGGTTGGAGCCAGCCATGAGAGAAGCCTCTGCCTCCGTGGGATCCCTGTCCCTGTGGGGGTGCAAGCACACAGTGCCGGCCCTTAGACAGCCTTCATCGGGCCTGTCCCTCCCCACAAGGTGAGAATTCCACCTGGCCAGGGGGATGTGCCCACACCAAGACTGGGCCCCTTCCTGACCACACTCTCGGTGCTTAGCAACCTGGAATGCCCTGCCCAAACAGCCCTAGGCCTGTTGCTGGGGCCTGAGCAGAACTCAGGACTGTGTACCTGTAGGTCACTGCTTCTCAAGGGGATGCGGGGAGTGACTTTGCCCCCCGGGGGACATTTGGCAATGTCTAGAAACATTTTTGGTCTTTGCAGCTGGAGGAGGGGTGCTCCTGGCCTCTAGTGGGTAAAGGCTGAGGGCATAGGGTGTTTATATTCTGCAGTACACAGGGTGGCCCCACAAGAAAGAATTATTGGACCTAAAGTGTCCATAGTGTCCAGATTGAAAAGCTCTGCCCTAGGCCCCAGGGACAGCGGAGGGGCAGTGTTTGTGGGAGAGAGAGTCAGCACTGGGCCAGCGCAGGCTGAGGCGTCCCCGTGCACAGCCGGGACAACACAGCACAGAGTGGCGGGTGGGAAAGGGAGGACGATGGGCGGGAGGTAGGGCCGGTGGGGGGGGGTCCCCCAGCTGCCATGATACAGCATGGTGCTCCAAAGCGTATGCCATTTCTAAAACAGAACGTGGCGTCCCAGGTCTTTATGATGTAGTATTCATCACGGCAGGTAGAACACGTTTTGTTCAGGCTTTTTAAAGCTTGGTTTAGAACAAATACTTAGGTATGTGGTCTACAGCCCCTGCTTCTGCCCTCGCTCCCAGTGAGGACCTGCGAAGTGTGTGTTCACAAACTCCTCTCTGTCAAAAGACCTGGGGAGGGGTGAGGTGTGGACTCCCCCGGGGGTCCCGGGGGTCCGGTGCACAGGTACTCGGGCTGGCATGACTTTTGAGATTCATGGCTCATTCAGCAAGGACTTGTTGAACCCCAGCTGTGTGCAGGCAACCTGCTGGGTGCGGGGGATGGTCACAGTCTAGGGCAAGAGGCCGATGTTGGATAAAAAGCCACCGGTGATGATCATCACAGGGTATTGTGAAGGAGACGGTGAGGCACTTTTCGATCCCAGGCTCTAGGGCGAGTGCATGTGGGGTTCCAGGTTCCTCCTGCGGAGTCCCCTTACCTCATATGACCCTCTTGTGTGCACAGCTGGAGAATCTCCTTTTTAAGCCATCCTGGGGCACTGCCAGGACCACCCTAAGGAGAAGTATTCATTGGAATCTGAGTCCAGACACACAACACAGCAATCTCTGAGATCACCAATGTGCCCATTACAGAGATAAGGAAACCAAGGCTCCAACTTGTACAAGGCCATGCACAGAGGGAGTGGCAAGGGCCTGCCTTAGCCAGATCAGCCAGTTTCCATAGCATTCTTGCTGCCTGCCAGAAACCTTCCCAACCAGGCTGCCTCCAGGGGTTGGGTGGAGTGAGCTTTCACAAATATCAGTGTGCTTGAATCTTTGAGAGCTGGTCCTGGTTCTGTCTCGCTAGACTAAAGGGCAATCATTAAGGATCACCCTGTCCTCGCCTGGCCTGTGTTATGAGCCACCACTGACCCTATGATGGATGGCGCTAACCTGCAGAGGGCACAGGGATGAGCTTGTCAGGGGCCTTCTTCCTCAGTGGGCATCCCGAGGTGACCATGAGTCAGGGGAAGCACCCACCTCTCCACCCCACCCTCCTCTCCCCACTGGAAGGCCCTTCTTTGCCAGGTGCAGGTCCCAGACCCCAGCTTTCCGGGACCCTTCTGCCCCAGGGTGAGGTCAGCTGAATTACCAGCACTGATCATCAGAGGGCTCCACGCCCAGAGGCTCCTACGGAGGGCACCAGTCAGGAGATAGCTCAGGAGGGTCCTTATTCCAGGGAGCCGACTCGAAGCATCTTCAAGAGGAAAGCAGCTAGGACTGGACCCCAGGCCTCTGGACAGCGTCCGCATGCATACACACGTTGGCCTGATGGGAGTTTTCGGTTCTGTTTATCAGGCTTTCTTCCATCACTCCTATTCTACATTAAACCCCCCTGACCAGGTCCCCACCTCGTGTCCCATTTTGCGAAAATTAAAATTAAATCCCTCACAGAGAGCCCCATGTCAACCTACGAAGACCCACAGCACCTCTGCTCTGTCCCTAGGGCCAGGCTGGGAGTCATGGAGGAGACAAGAGTTGCACCCCTGCCCCTGGGTGGAGGCTGGGTGTGAAGCCCAGGAAAGGGAGGGAGGGTCTCGTTGGCCAGGGGTGAGAGGCTGGAGGTAGGAGGGAGCAGCTGAGTTTGCTGCAAGAGTGAGAGGCTGACTCTGGACCCCCTCTGCCTGGACTCAAACCCCACTTTTCAGCTGTGTGGCGCTGGGCAAGTCACTACCCTCTGTGTGCCTCAGTTTCCCCTTGTATCAAATGAGGGCAATCAGAGTGCTTCTCAGGGGCATTCTGCGGGCCATCACAGGGAAGTGCTGAGCACGGAGGTCCGCGTGTGAGAAATCACAGTTCTCATCATTTCCCTCGGGCTGGGCCTTTGTAAAAGGGGCCTGGAATCTGCTCGCCGGAGCCGGAGCCAGAGCCAGAGCCAGAGCCAGAAGGAAGGATGCACAGCCTATGTAAAGGCGTGGAGGGGGGCTGAATATCTCTGAGCAAAAGGGCAAGGGCATTTTCAAGTCGGACATGGGGCTGGGTTTCAGAACGCTGGGCTCTCTCAGGCAGTGTGGGCAAGAGGAGGTACAAGGGGCGCCCCCGCACCGCCGCCCCCCACCCCTGCCAGCACTGCCTCCAAACAGGCTGATTCCTCTTCCACGCCTTCTTCTCATTCCTCCTTTTCCTTTTTCTTCTCCTGCTTTTGTAAAACGAAAACTCATCTCGCTATATAGTGTACAGCAGCCACTAAAAACACGTTAGTCTCTAACGTGTTAGCAAAACAGCCTCCAATTTGAATACTGGCTCTTCCTCCCATCTGCGGCAGTTTGCACAGATTCTTTTAGAGTGGCAGAATGCCTCATCTATGCGCCAGCCGGCTGCAGGCTCCCCCCACTGCGACAGAGCCTCCCTCCCCCCACCCGGAAGGTGCGGACCCCTCCCACAGACCTCCCGCCCCTGCCCCATCCACGGCCTCTGCAGAGCCTGGAATCTGGCAGAGGACTCAGCCCCCACCCAGCTTTGTGCAAGTGGGCCCCAGAGTTGTGGAGTTTGCAGACCGGTGGAGCTACGCCCCCAAACCAACTGGAGAACTCACAATTTTGCCAAGGAAAGCTCTTGGAGAGAGAGAAAAAAAAACCCAAAAGCTATCATCCAAAACCTTCTTCAATTCACCTAAGAAAGGAAATTTTGACGTGAGGAAGGGAAAGAGGTTAGAATTTAAGAATAAAAGTTCTTTAAACTGAGCAAATCCAGCTTTATGAAGACCCCCCCCCCCACGTTGTTTTTATTTTTCTCCTTTGGAGTTAAAAATAACCCTGGAGGGATGGCTGGGGGGCTCAGTCCTTAAGCGTCTGCCTTCAGTTCAGGTCGTGGTCCCAGGGTCCTAGGATCCAGCCCCACAGAAAGTGCTCCCTGCTCGGTGGGAAGCCTGCTTCTCCCTCTCCCACTCCCTCCTGCTTGTGTTTCCTCTCTCTCTCTGTCTCTCTCTCTGTCAAAAAAATAAATCTTAAAACAACAACAACAACAACAACAACAACAACAACCCTGGAGACTCTGCGGCTCCCCCGCAGGGGCAGGGGCGTTGTGAGCCCAGCACCACAGGGGTGCCAGCTGGCCCCAGGACCTGAGTCCGGGTGGGCTCGCCCGCCTCCCACCTGCTGCCCCCTCAGCGCTACCACATCTGAAAACTCAGTCCTCGGGAAACACACGCTGCTCCAGAGTTCATCAAGTGGCAAAGAATCAAGGAAGGAATAAATAGCAATATTTTATAAGTTTTAAAATGCTATTTTAACACAAATACCAGAGCAACTATAGCATAAATCAACAGAGACACCCAAAAGTGTGTTTGTACAAGAAATGTAATAAGCTGGTATGAAAAACAGTGTCGACTGGTGCAGATGGCAGAAAAAGCCAATATTCAAATGTATGCTGTTTTACTAACACATTAAAGATCAACATTTTGCTACCTGCTGCTCATGATAGCAGGATTAAAAAAACACACAACACACACATATACTCATGCATGATATTCTAACCCAGAGAATGAGAGAGTCTTAAAGAAACTGTCAAGTGCTTTCTATACTTCATCTGGTGGTTTTAAAAGCTTCCATGGTTCAGAGAAAAATTTACATCTTAAAATGCAGCTTTTCTCCTATCTGCCTGATGTTTGAGAAAATTAGCCAAGGAGGATGAGAAAGTAGCAGTGTGGCCCTTCAAGATCCCCTGGATTAGTACCAGGAACAGTGGGAACAGAATTACCCTACACGCATGCACGCATGCTAGAGGTCCCCCCCTCTCTATGCGCAGCACGGGGTTGGGGGCCAGTTTTCTAGGTGCCTTCTTGGCATGGTAGCTCTGGGCGCCCCCAAAGGGCCCTATGAGGTGAGCAGGATGGGGAGCATTAGCCCCACACTGCCGATGGGTGAACTGAGGCTCATTCATGGTGAACAGATGGCCAAGGATCAAAATGCCTAAGGGAAGTGGATCAGGGTTACAGATGGAGCCCATAATCCAGCAAGGAAGTTCCAAGGAATTCTCAATGGCCTTGTGGTGTTTGCTCTTAAACCCATCAGCTTAGGAATCAAGCTGCCTGAGCTCAAATTCCAGCTCCACCCGGCCTGACCTTGGACAGGCGACCTCACCTCTAAGCACGCACGGCTTAGTCTGAGATGAGAACAACAAGACCCTTCCCACAGGGGTGGCCGAAGTCCGACTGGGTTGTGGAGAAAGTGCTCAGCAGGGCCTGGGGAGGGGTGAGCACGACCAGAGTGAGTGAGCACGGACGGCCATGCAATGCTCCGTCTCGAACAGAGACAGCTAACCAGCCGTGGAGACAAAGCTGGTCAGTGATCGTTTGGGGGTTTTTTAAAAAAAGTTTTGAGGTCGTGTGTAAAAGCCAGAGGTTTCACTTAAAGATCCAGAGTGCTTCTTGTCTTGATGATCCCATTCAGAAGCTCTGGCAACAAGCAGCCGAAGCCTCCAGGGGGGGCTGCTCCTTCGGAAGGTGGACAGAACAGGGGCCACCAGCCCGGCTTCCCCAGGGGAGGCTGATCGGGGGGGAGAAGCGGGCTGAGGGCAAGGACTGGGTCGGCTGCTTCGGTGCATGATGAGCGTGCTTACGGGACAAGAGGGAAGACATGCAGACGGGCCCGGAACACAGACCAGACCAGAGACTGGAGCTATGCGGCCACCAGGTGGGGACCACCGGAAGCCGGACAAGGCAAGGAAGGAGCGCAGGACCACTGACACCTTGCCTTTGGACTTCCAGCCTCCAGAACTGAGAGAGGACATATTTCTATGGTTTTAAGCCACCCAGTTTTCGGTACTTTGTTGGGACAGCTCATCTGGGCATGGTGGGCAGCTCAGACGCTCAGCAGCTAGTGGCCCCAACACATGTCCCCCTGGTTCTGTGAGTGCCTGATCCCCTTAGTGCAGACTCTTTAGGGGCTCCCGTGGCCAGGTCCTCGGGACCCCCACCCCATGCTCCAGCCTCCACTGCCCACCAGCTCGGGCCCTCTGCTCCCTCTGCCTGGACACTCTCTCCTCCCCACCTCCTCTGGGCAGCAGGCTCTGACCTTGAGCCCGGCCTCTATGCCCACCCCGTTTTGGGCAGGAGCTGTTTCTGCTTTCCAGAGAACCCAGCAGAGAGCCTTACAGGTATGAGGTGCTCAATGCGTGCTGAGTCCACCAACAAATTAATGCACAAATACCGGTAAATGGAATAAGGGGATACCACATTTTACCCACAAAATTGACAAAAAATGTGAAAGTATGATAATATCAAGTGTTGGAGAGGGTAGTGGGGAGGTACACACACATGTCAAGGGTGGGAGTATAAACTGGGACCTCTGTGATGCAATTTGCAGTGTATTTAAACATTTTAAGCAAACATGCTCTGTGATACAGCAGTTCCATTCTTCAAATCTATGCTGGAGAAATCTTAGAGAATAAAGAATGACATGCACATTATAGGACTGTATTCTTATTTTCATTTATTTTTTGTTTTTTAACAAAACCATCCCACAAAGTAGTATTACCAATCATCTGGGCAGTGGCTCTGTGATACTGTGATTTATAATAAGAAATACATATTGGGTCTCTGTCCCAGTTTTCCACAGAGAGCTCCTAAAACCCTTAGAATTTCCAAGTGATGAGAACTTTGAAGGTGTCTTTTGTTTTGTTACCGAGGTGGCCTTGGGAAAGCACCTAGGTCACCCAAGGATGGGAGCTGGTTGCCAAGGGGATCCAACCTTGTGACGTGAGGGTTGCAACTTTCAGCCCTACCCCCCTGCCCTCCAGGGAGGGGACAGGGGCTGGGAGGTTGAGCCAATCCCAATGGCCAGTGACTTAATCCATCATAACTATGTCATGAAGCCTCCATAAAAACCCAAAGAACAGGGTGAGGAGAGCTTCTGGGTTGGTGGACACGTGGAGTTTTGGGGGGCGTGGCGGACTGGGAGAAGACAAGGGAACTCTGAGCCCCTTCCCTGTACCTCACCCTGTGCATCTCTTCCATCTGGCTGCTCCTGAGTTATATGCTTTTGTAATAAACCAGTGATCTAGTAAGTTAAGGTGCAGGAGACAACCGGCTTGTGACTGGTGTTTGCAGTAGAAGGGGCAGGGCTGGCTTTGTGGGCCCGAGCTCTTGACCTGTGGGATCTGATGCTGGTCTCCCAGTAGGTAGTGTCAGAACTGGGTTGGATGGCAGGGCACCCAGCTGGTGTGGGAGCATTGCGTGTTGCTGTGGGATACGCCCCCACACATTGGGAATTGGGTACAGAACTGGTTAGGTTCACACAGGAAGTGATATTGCCCCCCCCCACCACCACCAGTGGATAAGCAGCAGTGTCTGGAGATATTTCTGGTCGTCACGACTAGGCAGGAGGTGTGACCAGCACCTGGCAGGTAGAAGCCAGGCATGAAGCTAAACATGCTACAAAGCTCAGGACGATCCCCACAACACAGAATCATCCAGCCCCAAACGTCAGTAGTGCCAAGGTTGAAAAACGCTGCTCTAAAAGAGGAACGTAACTGGAAACACACAAGTTAAACTGGTAACAGAGGTAGCCTCTGGGGAGTTTGGGTGCTGGTCAAAAAGAACTTTAATATTATGGGTAATGTCTTCCCTTTATTTCCTAGAATACATTTGTACTACACTGTTGTCTAAAGGAAAGGACAGGGACTGAATGAAAGATGGAGGATCAGAGTGGACAACGGTGGACCTGGGCCTGGGCTGCCCCTCCATGTCTCCGGGGCAGCAGAGGGATAGAAGGGGCGGGGGGGTGCCAGAAGCTCCCTGGATCACGGCTGTCCCCACACTCCAGTCCAAAGGGCCTTGGCTTGGGGCAGGCTGGAAGCACCCAGGCCCTCCTTCCCTGCAGTGACACTCCCAGGAATGCTGTGACTGCCACACCAGCAACATAATTGGGTTTCAATTCCCCATAATGAATGTGACTTTTAGCGACTCTGCTAAGTGTTTTTAAAAACAGTCTCTTTCACCAAAGCATCATTACCAGCAAATTTGTTACAGCTTCCACACCAGCTTCCCACCAGCTCATGGCCACAAAGCGTCCCCAACCTCACGGGCCTCTGCAGAATCCCCCAGTTGGTGGGGAAGGAGTGACATTTGTGGGGTCATCTGAACATTCCGCATAGACGCGGCTTTCTCCTCTGATCCAGAAGGTACCAAGACCTGGGCTGGGGACGGCCCATGATGTTTTATTATTGTTCAAGCACTTGCTTGAGACCTGAATCTGGTCCCCTCTCAGGACGAGTGAAAACACTGCAGTAAGGTCACCATCCCTTTGACCCCATATACCCCACACCTCTGCACTCTTAACCCGGGGGGGGTCACTGATGGATTTTTATCCTAATGTGTGTACATAGATACAGACATACATGTATACAATTGTACATACATAGGTAGAGGTCATCAATTGCTGGATACAGATACATAGTCAGATATAAATTGTGCTGTAGACATGGGTGGATACAGATGACAGAGAAAATCGACGGTAGACAGATGAGAGAGAGAGAGAGAGAGATTGATTTACAGGCCCAGAAACTTCTCTGGGGCTTTCCCCCCTATCAATGGCATCGTATTTTTCCTCAACTTGCCTTTTCCCCCCAACACGTGGCCTTGGAAGTCTTCCCATGGCCACTGTGTGCTATCAAATCACGTTGTCCTGAGGCAGGCCAAAGGGCAAGTGGGGGCTGAAGTCGGCCTTGCTCTCCGGCCAGACGTGGCTCTGTCAGCCTAGAGGCAGGGGCCCTTGTGTGTAATTCACCTGCTCAGAGGAGGCTCCTTTCTGGGATCCACACAGGTGCTACGGGGCTGGCCAGCATGTGGGGGCTGCCTGGTACCCAACAAGTGGGGGCTCCCACCTTGAAGAGCTGACTGTTTAGGGTATCTTTAAACATTTGTCATAAATGATTCCACCATGAGCAAACTTGTCCTTGCCTCCTTGGACACATGTGTCTCTAGCTAGACTCACCTTAGAACTTGCCAGAGCAGCCACAAATGCGATCTCTTTTGTGTGTCCCCTCCCCTATGAGGAAGGCAGCCTGGGGACTGTAAGTCATGGACAATGAAGGAAGAGCTTGAACCCAGAGGAGCAGAGACGTTCCTGAAGTCGCCGGGTGAGGGAGAAGTAGCACTGGACCAAGCCCCAGAAACCAAGTTTCGGCTGCGTCCTCGGCTCTAGGAAAGCAGCCAGGGTCAGAGCCCTACTCTGGGCAACAGCACCTACTGTTCAGCACAGGCCCAAGCCTGGGACCCCGGCACGAGTCTGCCATGGCTACTATCTCAACCTAGCTGGCCCTTCTACTGCCCAGGACCAACCCCATCCAACCCTCCTTCCCCCTCTCCATCTCCTTCTGTTTGTTCATCCATCCCTATCTATACATTCATCCATCCATCCATCTATCCATCCATCCATCCATCCATCCTTCCTTCCATCCATTATGCATCATTCTATAGACGCATCCGTCTATTCGTTCATCCATCCATCCAACCATTATGCATCATTCACGGAACACATAATTACTGAGTTATGTACAATGTAGAAAGCACTATTTTAGGCACTGGGGATGGAGCAGTGAACAAATAGTCCAAGATCCCTGAATTCCCTGAGCTGATATTCCTGGGGCAGGAAGGTCACAATGAGCAAGATACATTTGCAGAGCAGTAGGTCCTATGCAGATAACACAGCAAGTGATACAACAGATGGGGACTGAGGGAGATCAGGGAAGCTTGTTCTGGGGAGTGGTGCCTCCTGCGTGTGGAGAAGGGACCAGTCATGTGACACACTGGAGGAAGGGCATCCCAGGCAGAGCAACAGCAAGTGCAAGGTCTGGGGCTGGGATGCACCCAGTGTAGGCTGGTCAAGGCATAAAATCTCTGCGGCTGAGCTGTGGTGAGGGAGAGGACACAGAGCGGTCAGCCGGTCGGCAGGACCAGGGTCTGTTGCGCTCAGCAGCCACACCTCGAGCAACACTGAGATGACCATGACACCAAGCCCTTCCTCTCAGGCCGTCCCGTGGCCTCTGGAGTCCTGGATTCACTGATCCCCTCCACCCCCAGCCCCAAGTGGTGCAGCAGTTGGGGGAGCATAATGTGTGCCAGTCCCAGGGGCCCCACTGGGTCCAGAGAGGGCAGAAGCCCTCCCACCCCCACCAGCCCTATCCCCCATCCACTGCGCTGTTGCTCGGAAAACACAACAGCAACAGGACATCTGTGATCGGGGCCCCAAAGGGCTTCCCCCAAAGGGGCCCTGTCCTCACCGTGCACACACCCACTGCTAATGAACTGGGTGGCTGGTGGGCAGGTCAGGGGACATGTTCAGACCCAGCGGTCACCAAACCCCAATGTGGCCTCCAGCCAGCCACCTCCCTCTCCCACTTCAGATCCCCCCTGGGGTTAGGAGGGAAGCTCCTGAGGGTGAGGCTGGGGTCTCAGTCGCTTACTCCCCGCGCTCCCCATAAATCCTTTCTGAAGCAAGTGTGGATTTCTACCACCCAAACACCCTGGAGTTGGCAGGCCCGGGGCTGAATTCCTCCCCCAGGGCTCAAACCCACTCAAGGCTATATCGGATGGGCGCACACCTTTGCAGCTTTTAAAACTGGGTTTTGACGGGGCGCCTGGGTGGCTCAGTCGTTAAAGGTCATGATCCCAGGGTCCGGGGGATCGAGCCCCGCATCAGGCTCCCTGCTCAG
Source organism: Callorhinus ursinus (assembly GCF_003265705.2). Lineage (NCBI taxonomy): Eukaryota > Metazoa > Chordata > Mammalia > Carnivora > Otariidae > Callorhinus > Callorhinus ursinus. The sequence goes on along the minus strand of NW_027397189.1, from coordinate 87,264 downwards.
CGGGAAGCCTGCTTCTCTCTCTCTCACTCCCCCTGCTTGTGTTCCCTCTCTTGCTGTCTATCAAATAAATAAATAAAATAAAATAAAATAAAACGGGTTTCGAAAGACTTGGAAATAGTTGCCAGTGATTAAAAATTGGGAGAAATGACATTAAAAATGAAACATTCCCTGCTTCTCTGGGAAAATAAAAAGATCTGGTGGGCTGGCCCCTGCTGAAGTCCACATGGCTGCCGTGACATCTGGGGGCTGTTGAGGGGCCTCCACAGAGTGTCCTCTGTGGTCGGCACCCGCCCCACCACTGCTGCTGCCCCCACACCTGCTCATTCCCCGGCCCCGGCCCCAGGCACAGGGAGGGGAGGGGGATGTCCCCAAGTCTGGAGAACTTGAGGGGTGCTCAGATTCCGGAGCCATGGGCTTCTCCCTCGGCACCTGTCAGGATCTCATCGAGGAGAGGGTGCAGCTGGGCCCAGGCCTGGAGGCTCTGAGCCCCAGAAGGCCCCATGCCCGGGGGAGCAGTGGAGACTCCCAAGGCCAGCTAGGGGCATCTCAAGGTAAACCAGAACAATCCTAAGACTGGAGGGTGCCCCTGAATGTTCATATAAAGACACAGAGCACTTTGCATGATCTAGAGGATGGGGAGCCCCAAAAGGAAGAAGTTTTCTTATAGGCAGGTGGGGATGGGCACCCAGAGTCACATGACACAGAATTTTAAATTTCCACAAAATAAAGCAATGCATATCCTAGTTGGGACAAAAAGATCGTGTCTGGTAGGTGATAATCAAGGCGCTTGCCCCGTCCTCCAGAGCAGCCCCTGCAGCTAGACGCAGCAGGGGTGAAGGCCGCCCCCCCGACCACCTCTGTGCACACCCGCACCAGCCCGCTCATGCACACACCTGACACCTGTGCTATGGACTGAACCGTGTCCCCAAATTTGTATGCTGAAGCCTTACCCCCAGGCCCTCAGAATGCAACTGTGTGTGGAGGCAGGGCCTTTAATAAAGAGATGATTAAGTTAAACTGAGGCCACTGGGGGCCTTAATCCAATCTGACTGGTGTCCTTATGAGATTAGGTCACAGAGAGAGAGAGAGAGAGACACCAGGGATGCGTGCACACTGAGGAGCGACCATGTGCCTGATCTCAGACTTCCAGCCTCCGGAAACGCTAGGACATAAATGTCTGTTTTTTAAGCCACTCACTGTGTGTGTGGTGGCCTGGCGGCCCGAGGTGAGTAACACAGTGACCACACCAACCCCCAACAGTGACCCTCTTATACACACACACACACACACTGAGACCCCATACTCCCACTGGTCCTTCCACGCATACACACAGGCACTCACCTCTTATACACACCAATGCCCCTCCCCATTCTAACTGGACATTGGGATTAGGCCTGTTTCGGGCCATCTCTTGATTTTTATTCATGGTTGGATCAGTGAACTCATCGCCATGTAATCAGTGCATGTCTTCATTTGTCCAATAGGAACCTCAAGTCCCTTCAGATAAGCAGCCACGATTCGCAATCCCGGAGTGTTGGGAATACAAGAGCACACGTCAATGACACCTCCCTGCACGTGTTTCCCCGCAGGAGCAGCTCTGGGTACTCATAGCTGCCATGTTCGTACAACTCTAGGGGGTCTAGACTGTGCGACCATTTTCAAAAACCAACCGACCAACCAGTGATATAAGCAATAGCTTACTGAACATATATGGAACTTTTTAAACGTTTTGTTGATAATTCAGCAGATGCTCCACAAGCCTGCAAATCCCTGGGGTCACGAGGCCGTTTGCAGCAGTGTGGCCACGCAAGAGTGCTGGATAATCGGGAGTTCTGCTTACGGGCCTGTCCGAGGAGCTCCTTTCCCAGCATCCCATTTATGCAACTAGATTAAACTAGATATTAGCCAGGGGAAATCCGAAGATGAGGCCTTCTGGATTCAAACATCCACACCATCTTTTTTCCTGTAGCTGGGAAGGAAAAGTGTCAAAGTCATCAAAACTTGACTTGACATGTTTGATAGTCTCCAAATATTCCTCTGGGATCAGGCTGGGCACTTCCTCAGGGTAGTCACCCTGAGCAGGCCAGGTCCCACCCACATTGGCCATCCCACTCTCTGTAGATGGCAGAATGTTCTGGAGCAGTAACCTATATGGCTATAGACTGTGGGAGCTCAGAAACCAAGAGGGGTAGCCCCCCTTTCCCAAACCAAGCTATAGGTCTCAACCTTTCTGCCCCTTGGGGGCGGGGGGCGGGGAATGTAGGTGGGGGCTTACTCTATTCAGGGGCTGGAACCTGACCCAGGTGACAAAAATAGAGGCCCAACCTCCAGGGCAGATCTGTGTCTGTGCCATGGTTGGTCAGGCCCTCCTCCATGCATCTGGGGCCCAGACTCCACGGTGGGGTAACCTGGACCTCAGGGCTATTTCAGGACTCCCAGGATATAAGGACAAATGAAGGGAGCGACCGCAGCTGGAAGGCACCTGTGGCTAGTGGATTATTTATAAAGCCATTGTCCAGGCAAAACAAAAAATGTCATAGACAAGGAGAGCTGTCCCTGCCCATCATCCCGATGCCAGTATCTTTGGGGATGTCTGTCCCAGCCCGATTTCCATGTGCCCGTGTACACATGAACCTGAGGAACAGAATCACACAGACACTGCCCCCTGCCCCCTGCTCTCCTCCTGCTTTCCAGACCAGGAGGGGCGTCTCTGCTCCTTCCTCCCCTGCATTCAGGGGCCTGAGTGCGTCTAGCTGGTCTTCCACTGCTCACGGGCGTGAGCCGGCTACAGTGCCCCTCCTTGGCACCTCCTCGCATGCGTGGGAGAGAGCTCTTCCACACGGGCACAGAGAGGTGTGGACACTGCCTCACATGTAGGGCATTTCCAGTTTTAGTGGATTCTGCTTAATTAGGTTTCAAGGGTAGTAATGGCTTCACTTAGCAAACACTGAGGCTGACCCCACCACCTCCCCAGACTACATGGAAGGTTTCTGGATGGGGAATGTTGTGGGTTGAATTGTGTCCCCCAAAGAGATATACTGAGGCCTTCACCCCTCATACCTATGAATGTGACCTTATTTGGAAGTAGAGTCTTTGCGGATGTATTGAAGTTAAGCCCCAGCCATACTGGAGCAGGGTGGGTCCTAAATCCAATGACTGGTGTCCCTACAAGGAGAGGGAGATTGGACAGAGACACGGAGACACGTAGGGAAGAAGGCGCAGGCCGAAATGAAAATGATGCAGTGACAAGGGAAGCGATGCCAAAGATTTGGGGAGCCAACAGAAGCTGGAAGAGGCAAGGAAGACCCTCCCCTGAGGAGCCCCCAGGGGGACTGTGGCCCTGCTGACAACTGGACTGCAGGCTAATAATCTCCGAAAGTGTGAGAGAGGAAAGCCCCCAAGTTTGTGGTAGCAGCTCTAGGCACTTCATACACGGAACATGTCAGGAAGTGGCCATATGTCTCCCTCCACTATCGCAGGGACAGGCTGGAGACTTCAGATGAAATCCTCTTGCATGCAAGGGGCCAAAGCCATTCTCCACCCCAGGACTCCAGCAAGTGGCTGAAAGCACCCGGAATCAGGAAGGAGGGTCACGTGACCCTGGTAAAGCGACCTGCTTGGCCTGCCTCACAAGGGTGGCCTCCCTGCTCAGGCTTCCAAACGGTGTCCTGCAGGGAGAGCCCTCCATGCCACCCTCCTAGGTCCGCCCCTCACGGCCTGTCCCCTGTGGGCCCTCCTCCTTGGGGCAGCCCAGGCTTGGGTCAGTACAACCTTGGCCCCGTCATTCCCCACGACTCCCTCTCTCCATCCCCTCTCCTGTTCTAGGAGAAGTTTAATGCACCTACACATACATTTCAGCCCTGTGATTCTCCTGGGCCTCTCAGGCCTGAGTAAGGATGGCCTGGTGGGACTCCTTCCCCATCTGATGGAGGTGGAAGCCAGGCCCTGGAGGTGTGTTGGGGCTGGGGTGTGCAATGGTGCAGGTGTCTGCACTGGAAGGAGTGCTGTCCCAGCTCTGCCCAGGGCCCTGCTCCCAGGCCCTCAACGGAGAGCCCAGCTGCCTGGCACCTTTGATCTGCTGACCAGATGAGGGGAGGTGGCCAAGAGACGACAGGGTGGGATGGGGCCAAAGAAGACAGGAGGAAACTTTTGGTCAGTGGTCTTGGAGGGTAGTCAGGGCTTCTAGAAGAATCCTCATGGCCACAACAGTCTTGGCCCATCCTTTTGAAGACTGAAGTTTAGAAGAGTCTTCACACAGCAGCCATAGACAAACAGTAGGTGGCAAGACACACATCCCATCCTCTGCCCCACCAAATAGACACACTTTAAACCTCAGGGCCTCCCCAGAGACCAGCTTACAAGGCTCTGCAGAGTCTAGACTCATCCAACCCTCAGCCTTTCCTTATTCTACCTCCCCATGCTCCACACCCCAGCCACACCCACCTTTAGTTTCTAAAATATGCTCACACCTGCCCCAGGGCCTTTGCACAGACTGTTCTCTCTGTAGTCTGGACCCTCGTCACTCCCCTTCCTCTTCTCCTAGGCAATTCCTATACATCTTTCAGGTCTCAAGTCATAGCTCACTTCCACAGGAAGCCTTCCCTGACTGCCCTCTCACCTCCCCGTGCCCAGCCACTCAGAGCTCCCTTTAGGCTCTCATGAAACCCCACCCTTCCCCAGAGCAACACTTATCACAACCCCAATTACACGCTGTTAGTGCTAATAAAAGCCCTTGTTGGTCTGAGCTGCATCATATGACCGTTCCAGGGCTGACCTTATACCCAGGGGATAGGAAATCTCTAGCAAGACCTACGCCACGGGCTCACCTTAAAACTGGGGAGGGCCGTGGGAAAAGCCCCCCTTGAGCCACCTAGATTGAAAGCGGGGAAGGTGTTTCTCTTTACCCCAGGAGCAGCAGGGCAAAAACAACATCCACCCCTAGTGAAGGCCGAGGTGCCCTGCCTTGCGTCTGTGTCTCTGCAGGGCTGAGGGTCTCTTTTAGGGTAGAAAACAGGGGCCCATGGGCCAGCTGGTAGTAAGGGTGGAGAGAGCCAACTCCTGCTCAGGTCAGAGCTGCCGAATGACACCTTGGGCTCTGCCAAGAGGCAGCAAGCAAGTGGTACAGGCAGGAGCCTGCCGAGGACACAGGCTGCCCCCTCCGCGGTGCCGGAAACATGTCCCTGTCTGGGGGCACAGTGCCTGTGGCTTGGTCCCCTCCAGTCAGTGGACAGCTACAGAGCTGGGGGGCTGAGGGCGCACCAGCCCCTGCTGTCACGGGGGCCACATCTGGCTGCAAGGGTACAGGTGGCTGACACACAGATCAAGCATGGGAAGCAGGTGGAAAGAAGTACGCCGATGAGACCAAAGCAGGCGGGCGACAGACTGATTGGGGTGAGGGCAGTTATTGTCAATCTGGAAGGGCTCTGACGGGCAGAAAGAGGCAGTCATAGCAACGCCTGGGGGACAAGCTCTCCCGACAGGAAACGGCCACTGCCAAGACCCTTTGGTAGAAAGGAGGGTGGCCAGTTCTGGAAGGCAAAAGTTTGGAGCGGCTGGAGCATGGCAGGCCAGGGGAGCAGGAGGGAGGGGCAGCTGGAGCCCAGGAAAGGAGCTGGATGCTATCCCAAGAGCTGTGAGGATCTGTGGGAGAACGGTCAGTGGCGGAGAAAGCGCTTTAGGCTCCGAGGTGCCAAGACCTGGCAGTGGGAGAGTGGGTGTCTGGTGGGACGCCCCCACTTTGCAGCCTTTGGAAACACGTGGGCCCCCTCACCAGCTCCGGCTGCCACAGAGCGTAGTTCTGACACTCCTTCTGTGGGAGGCAGTGCAGACATCTGCTACATTGTAGACACAATTGGACACTTTTCAACATATTGCTCAGCCTATAATTTCCGCAGGCTGCATCTAATTCCGCACCGCCTGCACCGGGCGGGGGCGGTGTCGCCACGGGTGTCACCGGGGGGCTGAGAGAGGGGAGATGGCCCCTTGTCCTCCTATGGCTCCTAGGTAAGCGGCGGGTACCCGGGAGGACATCCCCCAGGAGGGTCGTCTGGCCAGTATCTCAGGCTGCCACCTCTCTGGCTTGAGGCATTGTGTTGGGCAAGCGGAGGGAGCATCTGGTCAGGAAAGGGCTGAAGCCGCAACAATAGCACCTGGCTCCTGAAGGAGAGGACAGCGTGCATGAGGGGCTGGCATTCTCCCACATTAGCTCGCTGCCTCCTGACCAAGCCCTGCCCCTGCCCACCTGTCAGGGGACCTTGAGGCTGGGAGAGGTAAGCGATTTGCAGGAGCTCACACATGTGCAAGCAGCAGAACCATCACCTGAACCCACCTGGGCCCGGCTCTGGAGGCCTGAGTCCCAGCACCTCGGGCTTCTCGGTCATTCCTGCACACCTACAGCATGGGCATCCCCCATGTCCGTGGGCCCCAGAGGCTCCATCCTGGCCCTTGGATGCAGGCTGAGGCGGGCTGACAACAGCCCTGGGAATTCTCAAGAAGATTCCATGTGCTCTTTTCAATGGTTTGTTTTTGTCTGTGCCCATGTGAAGGGGGAGGAGGGGAGTTGAGGCACAGTGGGCTGTCTGAGTGGGAGAGGAGGGGCTCTTCTCCATCTTTGACCCATCTTCCCTCCACACCTCTCTCAGGATCCTGGGTTACCCACAGTCCGCAGATAGGCATGATTTCCAGAGCCTGAGAGGGTCTTAGGTGTCCAGTGACAGGCCCTCAGCAGAGCAGACATTTCTGGGCCAGGGCGCAGCCTGAGGGACCAGGACTGCCTGCCTTTGCATTTCTGTTATTCTCGAAGGCTGGCCTCCCCACGAGGGAAGGAAGCAAGGTCCCTGGAGGCTCTTCTATCATTACCACTCACACAAGGACCAATCTCTCCTTCCAGCTGCGGGTTCAGGACAGCCCAGGGAACAGCTCTCAGGGGCCAGGCTGGGGTCCTGGGCCCACCTGGGGCCATTCAACTGCTGCAGGGGTCAGTGGGGACGGGGAAGGTGATGGTGGCCTCTGCCAGACCATGGGACTGGAGTGAGGGAGGAGCCGTTCCGCAAAAAGAGCAACTGTGTGAGCAGGGCTGGAGTGGGGGCAGGAGGTACTGTCTCCAGAAGGAAGGCGGGGAGCAACAAACAGGAAAACAACAAAAAGAGCTCAGAGGGAGGCGCCTTTTGCATGGGCTTCAAAGGGTGGGCAGCACTCAGCCACACAAGGGGCAAGGAGCACCAGCAGGAAGGGGCTGGTACGTGCGGGCAGGGGCTATAACAGGTGTGGCTGCGGTGTGGGGGTACGGTCAGGGCCAGAACACCAGAACCATGGCTCTGAGAGCTGGCGTGGTGCCCTTTGGAAAAGGTGGCCTCCTGAGCTCGTATAGCCCCAGGGTGCATGGCATGGTAAATGGAGTGCAGCATGGATTTGGTCCAGGTTGTGCAGTGTACAATACACACAACTATGTGTAACAGCCCTGACTAGACTACCAGGACTACGCTGGGCGGACATCAGCGGTCCACCTGAGACCTCCTCTCTGGAGCTGAACAGTGTGGTGTGTGCGTGTGTGTGCGTGCGTGTGTGTGTGTGTGTGTCCCCGGTCCTGACTAGGACCCAGCCTCCTGCAGCAACAAGAGGCAATGGGAACAAGGACACAGCCCGCCCCCCGAGGCGAGAAGCCCAGGGCCAGGCGGGCGGCTCCACGGCTGGCTGCACACTCGACCTGCACACAGGCCAGAAGTGAGCGCTCAGCGCAGCCTGGGTGCAGAGGCAGCAGGGAGCGCTTCATCAGCGGGGTGGCCCTGCGTGGACTCCCAGCCTGCTCGCGGGCCCCATGGTCACTGCCGCCGTGGACAGGCCTCAGATCGCCCCCAGCTCACCAGGAGGCCGGAGGCAGCACCACGCGCCAATTACCGGAGCCAATTAATTCACACTTCCCGGGGTTATTTTCTTTTGCTGCACAGAAGCCAGGGGCATGAAGCCCTGACTCCTCTCCTGTGGCTCCATCCTGCTCTCTGCGCTCGGATCACTTAACAGCTCCTGCCGCAGGCCGCAGGCCACGTCTGCTCGGCGATGCCCCACCAGCAGTCTGGCGAGGAGGCCACTGCCTCCGCGCTGTTTACACTTCCCTCTCCCCTCCACAGCTCCCAGAAGTTTCCATAAAAACAGATGTAGGTAATCAAAGACTTCCTAGCCCCAACAGCTACCTCCTGAAGGCTTTTGCGGAGCCTGCTCCCTCTGCTGGGGCTTGTGGCTCCAAAAGACTCTTAAACCAGCCCTCAAATCTCTCCCCAGGAAGGAAGATTCCTGCTTGCCCGCAGATCTGCAGTCATTTGTCGAGTATTTTATGGTCAGTAATAATAGTAATAACACCTTCAGTGTCCCTGGTGCCTTTTCCAATGATGCTCAGAGCACATGGTGTGGGCCCCCCACAGCATCCATTGGCTGAGGAGTGCGGTGTCTCATCCCCAGTGTGCAGTTGGAAAGAAGGGGTCACCCTAAGTGCTGTCTCCCCAGAGTCTAAATGCTCCGGGAGGAAGGTGGGTGTTGCCCCCTTCCTTGTGCAGACATACGTGCTCCTTATGCGGTGTGCCTTTTTTTTTTTAGGTTTTATTTATTTGAGAGAGAGAGAGTGAGAGAATGAGTGGGGGCAGCAGCAGAGGGAGAAACAGACTCCTTGCAAGGAGCCCGACATGGGACCTGATCCCAGGACCCGAGGATCATGACCCGAGCCGAAGGCAGACGCTTAACTGACTGAGCCACCCAGGCGCCCTATGCGGTGTGCCTTTATCAAGTGCGGCTCAGCCTGGAGCCTGGAGCTCAGCGAGGGGCCAGGAGGTGGGGCCAGGACGCCAAGTGTGATGCTGATTGGACACCAGGACTTGATACGCTCTCACTGCTCCAAAGGCCTGGCCCATTCCCCAGGTCGTACAGATGAGACTCTTAGGGCCAGGACCCAGAGGACCCAAGCCCCAGGCTGCCCCATCCACGATGTCCTCTGCAGCTCACCATATCAGTGTCAGCAGGAGCTGAGCGGTGGGTGAAATAGTGTCTTTTAAACCAGACAGCCAGACTGCACATGTGTGGGACTGGGTTTCCAGTGTCTCCCTTGTTTCGGAAAGCTGCCCCTTTAGGGGAATTTCCTCATGGGTATAGTCTTGGCAAGGGGTCAGTCCCCTTTGCCTGCGTCTTGCTGCCGCTTCACACTATGGAGACCAGAGTGGGCCCACACCTAATTGCACCCACCCCGGGTGGGCCCAGACGGCAGGGGCCTGTGCTGGGCACAGCTGATCATGTGCCTGTTCCCAGGGCTGGGAGTCTGAAGCAAGAGCTACAATGAGGAAGGGAGTGTCCTTTGGGAAGTCTGATTTCTTCAGGGGTGCCCTTGTTGTTTGAGATGGCTGGAGTCGGTTTCCATCAGCTGCAACCAAACCTCAGCCCAGCATGACCCCCGATGAGTCACACCTGATGATGATCATAGCTAACGTGTGGGGAGCACCTGCTATGTGCCAGACACCTGCTGAGTTACTTCAGTTTGGCTTCACAGCAGCCCTAACAGTATCCCCACTTCACTGATGGGGATACTGAAGCACAGAAAGGTTAAGGAACCCATCCAAGGTCACACAGCTAGTGCCACAGGCCCCCTGCCCCCAGACCCTGCATTCTTGATGAGCATGCTGGTCTGGCTTAAAAAGAGCACAGTGGCTTCTTGGCATCTTGAGGACAGGGGTAGGACAGGGGCTAGGGTAGGTGGATAAAGTGAACTCCCCCATATTACACCTCCTCTACCATGGGAGTTTGAGGGCCTTGACACAATCTTGGTCCCCAGGGGGGGCAGGAACATGTCATGTTCCCAGGGCCGGCTCCCCAGGCCGGGTGTGTGTGCAATGCCCGGAAGCTGCTCTGGCCAGGCCCTCAGTGTGACTGAGGGGGCTGGGGAAGGGTCTTTAGGGTCCACAGCAGAGGGAGCCCGAATAGACAGGTGGACCACCAGGGGGAGGGGAAGGCAGGGACTGCAGGTGTCGTCTCCAGAGCTCCGTCAGAGGCTACTGCCAAGACTGAAGGGAAGAGGACAGTGAGCAGAAGGGACATCCCTAACTTCAGCCACAACACCCCCCGCTTGGTCTGGTTTACTTCCAGGACTCCCACGAGAAGTGTCATTGGAGTAAAGACCTTTCCTCAGATGACGGGAGGTTAAGTCTGAAAGTGCCAACGGCATCTCTCCCACCCCTTGGGGACCTTCTGCCTGAGAATGGAGCCAACACAGAGGAAAGCAGAGACAAAGCAAGAAAGATTCTTGTCCATATTGTTTAATCCCCTGGATCCAGCTGTACCTGAAGTCCCTAGACTTTTTGACTTGCAAGGACCGGTAATTTGTTGATGTTCCTTCAAGTTTCACTTGAGCCTGTTGACTCAGGTTTCCATCATTTTCATTTAAATGAATCTGGATAAATATGGGTCCACACTAGAATCAGCCCCTGCTTTCTCCTGCCTTGAGGAGTCTCCAGCCATCTCATTGGAGCAAGCAGCTTTAGCCATTCTGGAGGGACTGTCCTTCCTTGTGTTCCATCAGGAGAAGAAGTAGCATCTGGCACGGAGCCAGCCACACCCCTGAGGCCTGGGGAGCCAGGGTGAAGGACCGGAAGTGCCGTGACTACCAGCCAGAGGATCCCTCTCCTACCATGGCCCCTCTACTGACAGTTCTCTACCTGGCAGCCTGAGGAAGCTTCTGACAAAAACCAGTCATGTCTCTCGCCCTCACTCAAAACTATCCAGTTATCAAGCACTTCGACTGTCCCCAACCCCAGCCCACCATCCCCACTCGCCCTTCCTCCATGGGCTCCAGCCTTGCTGGTCTATTCTCTCACCTGGAACAAGCCCACCTTGCTCGACCTCCAGGCCTCATACTTGCAGTGGCTTAGCATAGTGGGAAGGCCGCTCACCTGTCACGTCTGGTTCCTCCTCTTCGTGTTGTTCAGTCCCACAGTCACCTCCCCTGGGGCCTTCTCTGATGAGCCCCCACCAGTCACTCTGACTTCCTTCCTTTGCAGTAAAGATGGCTGCCTGTCTTAGTCCTTGTTGATTGGCTGCTTCTCTCCACTGGAACAGAAGATCTTAGGATCACTGTCACCACAGGGCATGGAAGAGGGCCCTACCCCTTGGGCACTCAGTAAACCCTTGCTGAATGAGTGAATGAATGACGAACACAGCCTGATCACCCCGGGGAGGGAAAGGCCTCCTGCAGTGTCTCTGGCCACAGCTGCTCTGGGACACAGCTTCACCCATCCCAGCCGGCCCCAAGGGAGGTGGGGGTTCCAGCAGACCCTGTTCTAAAGAGCAGTGGCCCAGGATAGTGGTGGGGGTTTTTTTCCATATGAGGAAAAAATTAGCCTTCCTTACCAGACAAGAATGACAATTTACAGAAAATTATGCCCTGAATTCATAATCTAGAATGAGCGGAAATGGTATTCTATAGTAATCCATCCCAACTGACTCGCTATTGTATACGCACCTGCTAACATTTTTTAAGCCGGGACTTTACGAAAAGGACATTTTGATCGCTTCTGAAGTTTGCTGAGCAATTCCCCTCGCTCTCAGGCATACGGTCTTTGTGCTGGAAATTTCCCTCATGGCTTCCCGCAGGCTCCAGCAGCCGGGCACGTGGGCTCGCACACAGGCACGCACACACGCAGCCGCAGCCCCCTCTTGTCGGCATGACTCTGATGGGGGGCTTTGCAGGTGCTGAGCTTTGGAAATGGAAGCTGGGAGAGTGCACTAACAGTTGGCACCTGTGCCGAGTTTGCCCGGGCAGGAGCCGCAAACTGTGGGGCCCACCGGAATTAGAGATGCTTTCCAGCGCTGGAGGAGAGGAGGGGCTGAGGAGAGCAGAGGCATGGAGGGCCAAGCTGGGCTGCCTCCGGGCCCTGCAGGGGTGAGTCATGAGAGCTGGCCATTAGGCTGCAGAGATGCTGCACGGGAGGGGGCCAGGTGATCACCAATACCCTCAGGCCCTAGGTCTCTGTGCTCCTGTAGAAGCCACCCATTCCAGGACCCTGTTGGCAGCCACCCCTCCTCGTTCTTGCCTCAAGCTCCCAGCCCAAGACTGACACAAACACATGGTGGACTGAGAGCCCCGTGAGGTAGGAATGAGGCCAACAACATGCTCTGTTCCTCGCCCTGGGCCTGGCACAGCGTGGGCACTGGGGAAGTACCTCCAGTCTGACTTAAGGCCAGGTCAGAGGACTCCTCCTCTGGGGAGTGGGTCCTTCCCATTGACACTTGGGCTGTGTGGCCTCCTGGGTCTCCAGTGCTGCAAGTTGTAGGCAGGGAAGGGGGTCTTCTTTCCTTTGGGACCATCAGGAAAGGGACAGTCATGCGAGTCTACGACCGGAGACATGAGAAGCTGGATCCCAGAACACTCACTGAAGCTCTCTCTTTGTGAGCAAATACTTCAGAACATCTCAAACTGACAGCAAAAAGGGAGTGGCTAAATGAGCTATGGAACCTCAGGCTACAATAGCAGCAAGAGGAAAACGGAAGGAGATGTGCACTTGTAGAGAGGAAGCTCCAGGAAATGTTATTCCGGGAAAAGAAAATAAGTTTAAAATCAAGTAAGATGCAAACAACATTGCAATGTAATTCCACTTCTTTTTTAATCTTTTAAAAAAAGGTGTATTTATTTATTTATTTATTTATTTATTTATTTGAGAGAGAGAGAGAGTCTGAGGGCAGGGGCAGCGGGAGAGAAGCAGACTCCCCACTGAGCATGGAGCCCAGCGTGGGGCTGGATCTCATGACCCCGAGATCATGACCTGAGATGAAATCAAGAGTCAGATGCTTGACTGACTGAGCCATCCAGGGACCCCAGCTGTTTTTTTAATCTTACAACACGATGCCATATACTGCAATCAGGTACATCCACACAAACGCACACACGTGCACATGTAAATATGTGAAATGCACAGAGAAAGCTGTGGAAGGGAACACTCCACTCGATCAACCATGTCCACCTCTGGGGTGAGAGGGGGAGCTGGTGAGAAAAGAGTGTTAGCCTTATCTGCAACGTTAGCGTTACTCTTATTATGACAGGGATGTATTCACGCATGCTTCTGTAATTAAAATTAATAATCATTTAAAAAGTAATGAAATGTAAAATTAGCTGGTTTCTGCCCTCACTTTCCTGATCATAGCCCGAGCTGGGACAATCCACTGAACCCGGAGCATTTTGAAACCCTGCTTATCTATCCCATTCATTCATTCACTCATTCATTCATTCAATATGTACCATTCTCCTGTCATTTGTTCAACAAGTATTTACTGAGCATCTACTCTAGGTTCTGGGCTGCAGCAGAGAACAAAATAGATAAGGTCCCTGCCCCAGGATTTCACATCCATGTGCATGTGTGTGCATACACATGTGCGCATGTGTGTCTCCCCCATAGTCCCACTGGGTACCTGGAGAGAGGGGAGAGGATCAATGCCAGTTGTCCCTCACCCTTGAGTGGAAGGATGGGGGAAGAAGAAGGAGAATAGTAAGTAGGCTGTCCCAGAGCATATGAAGATCACATATTGGCCAGGAAATGGGGTGACATCAGGCCATTCCTTCTCCTTGCAAAGCCCCTTCCCTAAGTCCTGGGCTTATGGACTCTATTCAGTCTTCAGGCTGAGTTCAAATGTTCCCTCTTCTTGGAAGCCCTGCCTGGCACCCTCATTCCTGCCCCCAACCACATGGGATCTCCCCCTCGGCTGAGATTCCTGCTAGTAGCTCCAGGTCAGATTCACAAACTGGCAGCCAGCAGGCAGAGGGGGATATTCTGTGATATCAGCCTGGTGGGTTGAGAGGATCCATACTACTATAGGCACCATGCCTCGTGTCTCTTCCTGCCAGCAACTAAACTTGTAGTCTCCAATTAACACTACATCTGTGGGTGCATTTGTCTTATTCCTCCACCCACCACACAGCCTCTTGTGTCACATTCATCCAGGGCCAGTCCATGCCTAGTGGATGGATGGATGGATGAATGGATGGATGGACAGATGAACTGATGGACAGGTGGATGGATGGATA
>NW_027397189.1:0-73204 GCF_003265705.2 Callorhinus ursinus | reverse complement strand
GGATGGAAACAGATGAATGGATGAATGGATGGATAGACAGAGAGACAGATGGAGAGATGGATGGATAGAGAGATGGATGGTTGGATGCGTGTATGGGTAGATAAATGGATAGAGACAAATGAATGGATGAATGGATTAATGGACAGACGGATGGACAGATGGCTGGATGGATGGAGAAATGAATGTGTGGATGGATGGATGGATGAATGGATGGATGGGTAGACAGATGGATGGAGACAGATGAATGGATGGATGGACAGACAGAAAGATGGATGGACCAATGGACAAGTGGCTGGATGGATAGATGGATGAGTGGAAGGATGAAAGGATGATTGAATGCATGGATGGATGGATAGATGGATGAGTTGATGGAAGGATGGATGCATGGATGCATGGATGGATGGATGAACAGATAAGTGGATGGACAGATGGGTGGATGAGTGGATGGATGGGTGGCTGGATAGATGAATGGGTGGATGGATGGATGGGTGGATGGATGGATGGATGGACAGACGGACAGATGGATGAATTGATAGATGAACGAGTGGGTGGATAAACAGATGGATGAATGGATGGGTGCATGGACGAATGGTCGGATGAATTGATTAGTGGTTGCATAGATGAGCCAAATGAAACAGAAGGAGCACATGGACACCTACGTATCAATCTACTCTGCATCAGGAACCTTGGGACTAGAAGAAAATAATCAGTAAGTGTTTGGGGTTTGCATCTCCTTCTCTTTCCCAAGAAAAGGAAAATATTGTAAGTGGAATCAGCCAGTAGATACCTGCTGTGCACAGTCTGTATGCCACCTGCTCTTCAGTGGATGGGGAAGATGATAGGAGAAAGGGGAGAAGATAATGAAAGAGCAGAGCAGGGAAAGGGGACAGGAAAGAGAAGGCAAGGCCCAAGTCTGCACGGATAGGGTGGTGAGGTTGGGGATGCCTGCGAGTAAGCCTAGCAGTCCAGCAAAAAGGAGGGCAGGGCTGAGAAAGCTCACCCTTCCCACTGCCACCTGCAGATTCATCAGCTTTGTCCTTATTGGTGGTTTTGCTGAGAATTAAATCTTGAGATGCCCAACCTGGAATGAGCCATTTCTTCTTTCTCTGGAATAGCCTCTACCAGCCAAAGGCTTGGAGTAGACAGGGGTCCCCAGGGGGAGAGGATCACCAACCATATTGGAACTTCTCCCAGTTTGGCCTCAGCCCCTTGAACCTGGGAGCCATGAATATTCTCCCCAAAGGCGGGTCAAATGCCCCACTCACAGTGACCCTGGAGTTCATTCATTTAGTGAATATTTACTGGGCCCCTTTAGTGTGGGCTGTTGTGTCC
Organism: Callorhinus ursinus; assembly: GCF_003265705.2. Classification (NCBI taxonomy): domain Eukaryota; kingdom Metazoa; phylum Chordata; class Mammalia; order Carnivora; family Otariidae; genus Callorhinus; species Callorhinus ursinus. The sequence goes on along the minus strand of NW_027397189.1, from coordinate 71,872 downwards.
AGTACTAGGATACGGCCAGTACTGAAATTTGCTCTGGTGGAGCTGACAGGTCATAGGCATGGGGCTTGGGAGAGAGATAATAAGTAAACACACAGGAGAACAACAGCTAAGCTAAATGCTAGGAAGAAAATAAAAGCAGTTCTATGGTAAGATGGCTGGAGGACAGCCCATCACGGGGGGCAGGAGGGCAGGTGGAGGAGGGGCATATAAGCCCAGAGCTGAACCTGTCCAAGCAGGAAGTTTGCAACTGTTTTGCCCAGGGCAGACAGGGCCCACCCAGGATCCTCGCTCCCTTGGGTCCTCCAATCTGTCAGTAGTCACTGCTAAGAGTCCAGACTAGCACTGGGGAGGTAGATGGGAAGAAGCACCTGAAGGGCAAGCAGGGGCCAGAGAGTGTGATCCTCAGAATCAGCCTAGTTCAGAGAGGTAAACAGATATGGGCACCAAGCAGAAGGTGAAGGGGAAGTTCTGGAGGCCTTCCTGGAGAAGGGGATGCCTGAGCTGTGTATTGAAAAGGAAGAGTCTGCCAGTCAGACAAGCTGGGAAAGGGCATCCCAGGCAGAAGCACAGGGCAACTCAAGGTGGTTTGAGGAACATGGAACATAAGTCCCAGAGGGAGGAAGAAACAGAGAGAGGCCGGGCTGGAGAACCAGATCACCAAGGATATGGACGTGCTTTGCTCAGAAGAATGGACTTCATCCAAGGGGCAATGAAGCACATTAAGGGTTTTAGTTAAGATGTGATTTGTATACGTTTTAGGAAAACCCCTCTTGGCTGTTACATGGAGAATGAACAATGGTGGGCCAGGGGAAGGAGAGGAACAGAGGACAAGTTCCTGATGAGAACAAGGAACAGGCATAAGAAATACTCTGGAGGGAGGTAAATAAGACCTACAGACCCCTGAATGGGGCACCGAGAGGGGGGAAGGAGTCAAGGAGAATCGTCTCCAGGGAGTTCCTGCTGTTTTGCTTGCCCACTGGCCAGGATTTCCCTTGGGAAGCAGCCCCCCCCCCACCAAAACTGGTCCATGGCAACATCCCTAATCGTAAGGTGGGAATATGATACAACCTGACCAATCAGAACAGGCTCCTCCTTGGGCAGCCACTGATGCAGGGGTGAGCATGTGACCCAAGCCATACCAATGGACCTCAAGTCTGGGGCTTCTGCCAGGATAGTTGAGCTGTCCACCTTTGCCGCCACCCAAGAAGAGCCTGCTGACAGCAGGGCCAAGAGATGGGCACAGCCGAAACAAATGGGACCCTGGACCCAGCTGTACCTGAAGCCCCTAGACTTTCAGTACATGCGCCAGTGGATCCTTTTCCTTAGGCCATTATGAGCTAAGATTCTGCTACTGGTAACCAAAATCATTCTGACCAAAGGAGAGCAGGACTCAGGCCCGGACCTTAAGGAGAACCCATGGTATCTGTTAGGACCAGAAGTAACACCTTTGCTCACCTAGAACTCAGAACTGTAGAATGCTAGGTCCGTGTCTAAAGGGCTGTACAGACATTCAGAGGGGGGCAGAGAAAGATGGCTCCAGAGAGGAGGTAACATCTGGCCAGGCCCGGAATCTGATGTTGACAGTTGAACAGACGTCCGAGGCAGGAAAGAGCACAGCAGGAGAATAGAAGAGGTTCGAATCCCAGAGGAATCCGGCACCCAAGAAGCACAGGGTTGGTGCAAGGTGGGCTGGGAGACTTGGACCTCAGGAGAGGCCATCCCGGCCTGGGCACACACCTGCCTGCCCTAGCCTCACCTGGTCATGGGGAGCCAACACCCAAGCTCCGCAGCTCCACAGAAGCAGCCGCCCTGGGAAGGCAGCTTAGCCACCCAGCGCCCGCTGGCTGACTTTATGTTTAATTGTTGGAGGAACTGCCAGACTGCTTCTCAAAGCTGCTGAAACATTTTCTATTCCCATCGGCAGCCTGTTAGGCTGACTTCTCCACAGCCTGACCAGTGCTTGTTACTCTCTGACTTTCTGATGCAGTTCTTTTCAGTGGTCCACAGTTGGAGGTTGCTCTCTAAGTCCGGCTGGCCCTCCACTCCCGCAGCCTCACCCCAGCAGACTCGGCCTCCCAGACCCGGAAAAACAAATATAGCAAAGTATTAACAACTGGTTATTTAGATGGAAGTTAACAGATATTCCTTATGCTACGTCTGTTCATCTTCAACTGTCAACATCAGATTCAAGGCCTGGCCAGATGTCATCTCCTCTCTGGAGCCATCTTTCTCCTTCAGTGTTTTAATGTTGGACATACAAAAAAAAAATTCTAAATGTCACTTTTGCCTTTGTGTTACTGCCCAAGACCTGAATGTCCCAGGTTCTCCACTCTAGTGAAAGGTCTCATTACAGCCCAGTTCTGCGGGCCAGAAACTCCAGGTCTCTGGACCCTGCCCGGACCCTTGTTCCCCATTGCAAATCCACTCAAACCACATTGATCTTACTCCAAACAGCACTGAATCCAGCCGCTTCCTGCCGGGCCTGCCGTACGCCTCTCCTGGATGACCCGGGCCGCCTCCAGCTCCTGGCTCCCCAGGAGCCCATTCCCCACAAGGCAGCTTGAGGAGTCTTTCCAAGATGCACCTCCGATGGCCTCCCGTGGCTCTCAGGATGAAGAAGGAAGGGCTCACTGTGGGCTGTGCCCCCAGCCTGTGCATCCCAGCACCCCTGCCACCTCCTCGTTCCTCAAGTGAGCCTTGGTCTCTGCAATCCCGGGCTTCTTCCAAGCCCTTCCTTCCACTTGCACGCCTTCCTTCTCTGTCCCTCCTCATCTCTTCCCCCTCAGCTCGAGCATCTACTCCTTAAGGGGAGCCATTCTTGACCTCTTCCCTTCTTCCCCTCCCCAGTCCAGATCAGCTTCCAAAGAACCGTTCCTGCCCTCAGAGCATACATGTGCACTCGACTGTGTCCTTGCTGGTGACCTTGAGAGCTGCCGTGGCCTCTCTATGGCTGTGTCACGATCTGAAGTGAGGCTACCCTAACCCAGCGTCAGGTGGTTGCGGATGGCGTGGGCTTCCTCCTCATCCCTGCTGAGACATGCATTAACGCACGGAACAGGACATGTTTGCTGTTCCCAGTATTCATGATGTGGGCCTCAGTGTGGTCGTTTGATTGGTGTCCCCTGAACCTATGGACTCCACAAGGCAGGACAACCAGGGATTCTCTGCTCATCCCAGCCTGAGCACTGGAGAGACACATCGTACATACCTAAAGAACATTAAAGAAGTGAATTGGATCAACACAGGGCTGTGTAATAGTGGCCTGTCTGGATGGAGGAGAAAGGGCATTTGTCTTTGCCCCTGTGGCTGATGGCCTATAAATGGAGCCCCTACTGAGTCTCAGAGCTGTCAGCTCATGGTCTTGGACCTTTGGCTATTCCTGCTTTAGGAAAAGGAAGATGTCACTTTAGCACCACCCCAACAGCTCGTTTGTAAATGGGTCATGGCAGAGTTCGTGGGATGGACTGTGGTGGACAAGGAGACACACCCCCCCCCCAGAGCCCCTGTAGGAGGTGCTAGTGCCCCGGCTGCTGGGGGTGCAGCCAGCACTCAGCCTCCAGCTGCCAGTCTTCTACGACTGCCTCAGCCACAGAGAGCCACCTTGCCAGGGCCACATGCTGCCACACGGTGTCTGATAGAGGCTGAGAGAGAAAGGCCTCCCACATATTCCACTGCCACGTGCAGTTTCCCTCTATTCGAGAAGCCAATGAGGCGCTCTCACAACGAAGACAGGAAGCCCTGCCGCTGCGGGCTATGCAGGAACGTGTGTCCGTGCTGGTTCGGGCAGCGCCACCCCTCCCCTGCCCGCTGGCATGCAGGACAGTCAGGTGGATGCAGGAAAGCGCTGGTTAACACGCCGAGGCTTCGTGCAGTCTATATGGAGAAGGGTCCTCCCGAGGTGCCCCCTTGTCATTGTGTGGTCCTAGGCAGCGACTCCGTCTCCCTAGACTTCCACCTGGCAGGAGAATGCCAGTGACGTGTCACTCTGCTTATGACCAGGGAGGTGAGGGGACAGGAAAGAAAAACTAGGCCTTCCATGGGGAGTGACACAGATGGGCTCCTCACCTGCAGAGAGCTGGGCAGCTGTGTTTTCCCATCTCTGCCCAGCTACACTGCCCTGGTCCTTGTCAGCCATCACCGGCCCAAGTCATGGGTCTGCATTCTCAGCAGGCAATGGGCGGCCCTCCCTCACTCTACTTGCAAACACATCTGACCCCTGTGACCACCTCCACCTCACCCCAACATTGGCCAAGCTGCCATCTTGCATGGCTTGGACTACTGGCTTCTAAGACCCCAGGATATGGCTGCTTCCCCATCCACACTCCCCTCAGAAGCAGAGTGATCCATAAACACGTAAATCAGATGAGTCACTCTCCTTCTTCAAACCCTTCAAGGACTTCTACTAGCACCAGAGTAAAACTCAAACTCCCTATGAGCCTGTAAGACCCTGCTGCCTCTGTCTCCCAGCTAGCTTGTCCCACTCTCCACCTCACTCACTGTACTCCAGCCTTCTTGCAGTTCCACTAAAATACTAATTCGTTCCTGCCTCAGGGCCTTTGCGCATACTGTTGCCGCTGCCTGGGGTACTTTCTTCACAGCAATTCTTGCTGGATTTTCCTCATGCTTCAGAGCTTAGCTCTATTGTCTCCTCCTGAGAAAGGCCTTCCTGAAGCCACCTTATCCTTAGTGATAGGCCTCTTCTCCACTTCTTATCACATCACCCTGTTACTTTTCAGGAGTTCTCACAACTGGAGGCAATCATTGTATCATTTTCACGTACTTTACTTACTTATGTCCTGACCCCCTCTCCTGCCCCAAGGACAGACCTCTGCCGGTCTTGGTTCCTCTATCCTGGTGAGGGAACAATTCTTGGCACATGACAGGAATTCAATGAATATTTGATGGGTGAATGAATGAATGAATGAATGGATGGAAGCGGCTGGCCTTGGCTAGGACAGGCAGGCTGGGAGGAGCCCGTGGCCCTGGCTTGCGGAGGCAGCTCTTCAGATGAAGGCAGAGATGATGCACTTCTGTTGCCTTCCATCCCATGTTTTCGCCATATGGCTTGCTGCACACTGGGCTGAATTGCAGATGCTCTAACTTGGAGCTTTCTTGCTTTTGTGTGTTAATAACATAAAGACGGAACATAGCTTACCACACATTTTGTGTTTGCTAACTATCTATATGTATATAAAACAGACTTCGGTGTTACTAGCCAACCCACTTGTGAAGTGGAAGGAAAACAGAGCAATTAGAGAGGGAGGGAGGAGGCGGGTGCTGTCTGAGACCGTGGCCAAGTCTCTAGGATTACGTGTGCCTCCCGCGGAGGGCGGGCTCTATCCAGGAGGTCATGGGCGGGGCGGGGTTGGGCACAGAGATCTTATGGCCCCATGGTCCCCAGGACAGAGTCCAACTCCTCATGAAGCATTGCACAGAGGGTGCTCCCTGCGCTCTGCTCCTGGCCCTGAGGCTTCCTCAGCCTCAGTGCTCCCCTTTCCCGCCGCTCACTCAGCCCCAAACACACCTGACAACCATCACTTCCAGGATGTACCGCTCTATCTCTAGCCTCTGAACCCTCTCCTCTGCACACCCCCACCTCTGACCACTGCCCCCTCACCCCTCCTGGCTTCATTCACAAATCTTTCACTCAGATGTTTGATACTGAGTGCCTCCCAGGTGCCTTTGTGAAGGAAGAAGGGGCCCAAACAAGTAAACAAATGTACAACTATAAAATGTCTCAAGTGCGATGAAGAATAAAAACATAGGGCTTAATTAAAAGACAGAATTAAGCATTTATGCCACCATAGGAGCTGCATTTCAGGGCAACCAAATAGCCCTATTTGATCTGAAAAATTTTGTTACAGAAGACTCCAGTGAGTAGACTCTGAACAGCAGTGCATCGCGGTGGGGGTAGGGCAGGGGCCCTGGGGCCCAGGGAGGAGCAGTATTCCATCAGGGACACTGTTTGGAATGGCAAGGTTATGGGAATGATATAAGCAGATGACTTTTAGTCCATTTCCCTTTTTTTAAGTTCTTTACAGACAGTGCATCCCCCCTATTGCCTGCATCAGCGTGGAGTGCTCCCACATACCATCCCCCTGGGTATGCATGCCTCTGATTGGGAAGAAATGAAGGAAATAGAAAATCACCATTTTGCAAACCCTAATCAAATAACTGATTCAGGAAACAATTATGAATGGATGAAACTATGAGGTGAGGGCTGATGGGGAAATGGTACTATGGAAGGAGAAGGCTGTCACCACCTGACCCCACTGATTAATCTCAGCCACACAAGAGCAGACGGCCAGGCACATGGGCCTCTGGAGGGTCGATGCATGGAACACACAGCATCGCACACAGAATCACCTGCGGACATGAACTTCATCAGCTACAAGAGCTGGGAAACAGGGGAGAGAGCAACGAGTCCAACAACCCCATGGAGAAGCAAAAGGGACACATGCAGAAAGCGAAGAGATTCTGCAGGAAACTGAGCTGCCTTCTGCAGCAAATGTGGAACAGAAGAGGCTACTCCAGAGTGAAGAGCAAAGGACACAGTAGGCAGGGGCGATGTGTTGGGTCTCTTTAGATCGTCAATTAATGCTAATGGTTAAAAGACACTTTCAAGACAACTGGAAAATGTGATTGCAGATTATTAAATGCTACCAAGAACTGTACACTCTTTTAGGTGTCTTACTGGCATTGTGGTTATGGAAGAATATGGTCATACTTTTAGAGATGCATACTCAGGCATGTAAAAGTGAAATGACAATGTTTGGAATCCACCTTAAAATCTTTTAGCAAAGAAAAAAAAAAAAGCCACAAGGTCCCTGAAGCAAATATGACAAAATCTTTATTATTAAATCTGTAGGTTAAGTATATGAGGTGTACCATCATTTCTCTACTGTATGTTTGATGTTTATAGCTAAAAAAACAAAAACAAATCAGGATGCCGAGAGAAAGCAGTGAGCCCTGAGAGACAGAGAACCTGACGCAGGCAGGTGGCTGGCAAGGCCTCCTCTTGCTGAATCCTGAGTTGGCCCCTGAGAAGCGGGAGGGAGCAGGGAGCCAGCGAACAGGTGCAAACCCACCACAGAAGCCGAGCCCACGGCGTGTCAGAGAAAGGCCAGAGCCCAGGGAGAGGGGGTACACGCGCAGGATCCCAGGCCCAGAGGGCTACAGCAGAAGCTGAGTTGGGCAGGGCCTGGCACGTGCACCATGTGACTATCTGCAATCAGTGCGAAGCTGTCAAATGGTTTCCAGAAGGGGCAAGTTCGATTGGATTCATGCAAGTCTTCTAGGGAAAAGAGAGGATTCTGGCTGTTTGGTGACAAAGGCATTCTGGTGGGAAAGAGTGACAGTGGGAACGCAGTTCAGGACGGGATACACCTGTGCAGACAGCAGACGGGGCTCCCTCCAGGATGGGACAGAGAAGGGACAAGAGACAGATGGGAAATATTTGGGGGGCAGAGAGTCACTGGGGCTTGCTGATGCATACAGTGCAGAGGATGAGAGAGAGAGAGGGAGAAAACAACAATGAATACCAGGTTTGCGCCCTGACCAACTGAGTGAATGGTGGCCCAGGTGGAGAAGCCGGTGGGACAGGGTGGGGAACCCAGAGTCCACCTTTGGGCGTCTTATGCCAACAGGCCCGAGAGACGGGGCAAGTGGAGATATCAAGTGGACAGAAAGTAGAAAGAAAAGACTGCTCAAGGGAGGGGGCATGTGGAAAAATCACTCCCTCGCTTAAATAGAGGGGAGGGGGGAGCAACAAGGAGAGTATAGTGGTGTCCTCAGGAACAGGAAGTGGGCCACCTTGCCCAACACTCCTGACAGGGCCGGGAAGTGAACCCTGAAAAATGCCCTTGGGAGTTGGTGAGATGGGGGGCATTGGTGCCTTTGGCAAAGGCAGTGTCAGTGACTCCACTTCCTGGCCCTCTCCTCTCCCTGAGCTGGACGAGGACCCCTGCTGCCAGGTGTTTCCTCCCCCTGCATTTCTCTCGCTGTTTGGTGATGAAGGACGGGCTTCTCTTCTCTTCCACTGGATCTGAGCATCTTGAGGACAAGATGCTTGGTTCAATCTTCATACCCCTAGAACAGAATTCATCCCTGTAACCATTTACCAGACAATGAGCACCAACTGTATGCACACACCTCGTGGGCCCAGCAGAATGGCACTATCACCAATTCCTCTCATCTGACATCTTGAAGGATGTGAAAACAGGGAACTGGGTCAAATGTCCCACTGGACACTGAGTTCACTGATCCCCCGCCACTGATCCAAGTTAACCTAGGAGGGGACTCTTTATGAGATCCAGGAAACAGGCCCTGAAATGACAGCCGTCCAGAACCCCTAGTCCATGTGCCCTGAGCCCACCCAAGTACTCCGCCTCAGCAAACCTCAGTTCAGCCTCACCTGCACCCTCTTTTTTTTTTTTAAAGATTTTTTTTATTTATTTGAGAGAGAGCATGAGCAGGGGGAGAGGAAGAGGGAGAAGCAGACTCTGCACTAAACAGGAGCCCAATGTGGGGCTCGATTCCAGGACCCCGAGAACGTGATCTGAGCTCAAGGCAGATGCTTAACTGACTGAGCCACCCAGGCGCACCACACACCCTCTTTATCACCCTCTGGGCCAGAGGTAAGGTGAGGTGCCTTCCCAAAGATCACACTGAGATGGAACCAGCAGCTGAGACCCATGCCTCCCAGTGCTCCAAGGCCTCCTTCTGCAGGACGTGGGCCACAGGCCCTCATGACAGAGGGGCTGTCCCTCCTCCAGCCTGCCTATACTTCTCCCCTTATTCGTCCCCTTTCTTACTCTGACCATAGTGTGACATATTAATTTTAAATAATAGCACATCCACATCATACAGTGAGTGAGTCATTCCCTTTTCAATTCTCTATCATGTGTTCTGCTTCATCAAGGAGAAAGGCTCATTTTGAAGCTCAGGGGCTGACACTCAGCTTCTGTCTACTGTTTTTTCATCTCCTTTCCTAAACATTGTGGTAAAATACATGCAACATAAAATGTACCATCTTAACTATTTTTAAGAGTTCATTTCAGTGGCATTATGCACAGTCACACTTTATATACCCTTTACTACTATCCATCCTCAGAACTTTTTCATCTTGCAAAACTGAAACTCTGTACCCACTAAAAACTCCCCGTTCCCCCCTCCCAGCCCTGGCAACCATCCTTCTACTTTCTGTCTCTATGAATCCGACTGCCCTAGTTCCTCACAGAAGTGGAATCACACCGTCATCTCTGGTTTTAAATAGAAAGAGATCAGGCCTGGAGGCCATGGCCTGCCTCTTGTCTGTAGTTATAAAACCCTTTATTGCTTCCTTTCACTTTGGGGCTGGTGATGTTGGTTTTCCACTTAGGGTAGGGATAGTTGGTTTTCTTTTCAAACAAACAGATTTAAGGAAATAAAACATGTAGTGAAAGGTTGAATGTGGAGAGGCAATGCACAGAGGAGAAGAGAGGCTGGGAGGTGGAGAAGCCCCAGCCTCAAGCCTGAGGCTCCTTGTGTGGAGCCCTCTGTGACCTCCATACCAGCCGCACCTGGGCCTCCGCACAAGAATGTGCCCCACGCCGCGTCCCCGGCCTCCTCAGCTTCCCGTCACCATCTGGGAAACACTTTCTGTGCCTCTCACCTTTGCCCCTATCTGTTCACCCACTTATTTATTCAGCAAAACTTGCTGTCCAGACTCTGTACTGGCTCTGGGGAATGCTCGGGCCTCGAGGCCTGGCTTAGTCCCAGTCCACCCCTCCTTAGTGCCTTCTTCTTTCCTTCTTGTTTATGTCATGCTGACCCCCCCCTCACCCGAGACCCTCCCTCATCTAAGACCCCACTAGTCAGCTCTGAATTCCTTGGGGGGGGCTCCCAAGGTCAGACAAATACAGTGGCCAGGTTGATACTAAAGGTGTAGACATAGGGCGAAGCTGTCTCCCCACCCCCCCAGAGGTCAGCTGCTTGCTATTGCCCTGAGCAGATGTAGGCCCAGTTTGCCAAGTCATCCTACTGCTTGGCGAGTTGGGAGCCCTCCTGTGTACAGGAATTCAATTTCTTTGCTAATATCCTATGGGCCACCACATCACTTTGTGATCTCTATTCACTCATGTTTGGAGTGAGTCCTGCTCAGGTAATGTCTACTTGCCCTCAGACGGTGTGAGGTGTTCTTGGGAGCTCCCGGAGGGCAGGGTCAAGGCAGCGCACCCCAGGCCCACCAGCGCTTGGTGGGGGGCAGACACCAGGGGCCCCCCCGAGGCTGCCAGGCTGATTAAGAAGTGGATTCTTATGTGGTTGATGTAAGCAAGTAACTGACAGACGTTGCCAGGGAAGTCAGGATTCCTGGGGAATTGAGACAAAGAGCCAGGCCTGGCACCCTCAGAGCCATGGGTCAGCCAGCCATGCCTGTGTGGATTTACGACCTTACAGAGAAGGGCTGGTGGGTCTAGGCGTGCACTGGGAGGCTCTCTGGTGGGCACAAATGGACAGAGTGGGACAGCCCATCACCCTTTCACGCACGCATAACAAGACTCTCCTAGTTGCCAATGACAGGGGACCCAACCTCAACAGGCTAAATACATGAAAATAGTTGGCTCCAGCATCTGGAAAGTTCTTAGTAGCCTGGTCTTAGGCTAGACTGGACCCAGGAGCTCGATGAGTCAGAAGACTGCCTCCCCTTACCTCTGGCTCTGTTCCCCTCAACTCCCAGGACGCCCTCTCTAAGGAAGGTCACCCGGAGTCACAAGAAGGCCTCCTGGTTCCAGACCACCGGAAGTGGTTCGGGTCAGCTTAGCAACTCCAGGAAATATTTATTGGTCCAGCTTAGGTCATGTGCCCACCCCTGAACCAATCACGTGGTCAGGAATGTGGTTCTCTGATTGGCCAAGCCTCCCCCCATCAAAGTGCAGAGCGTAGTGCCTGGAGGAAAATATCCCCCAAGGGAGACGCGGAGATGGGGAGGTTTAGTGAAAGCTGGGAGTACAGTGGTCAGACACAGAACAAAGAACACTTGTGTCTTAGCTCATGCTGAAGGAGAACAGGGGCTTGTTGCTGCATAACCGACCCCCGCACCCCCAACGTGATCAGACACTTCAAATGAGTGTCCTTAGGATCCCTGAGCTTAGCACAGAATCCATAAATGTCGGCTGCCACCATTGCTCTATCGTATACTGTTTAAAGGTCAATTCTAATTTTCACTGGGATTTCTAAACTGATCACAGCCTTCTGTCTGAAGAAGTATGACTGCACTTGCTACCCAGAGTAGGAGAGGATTATGGGACCACCCATTAGTTTGCCAGTCCCCCCTTGGAGTCCATAGCAGTGTGAGCTTGTCCTGAACCACAATTTGGGGGGCATGCACTGGGGCCCTGGACTTGGGCTGACCTGGCAAGCCTGTGCAGACAGATTTCCACGGCTGAGAGAGGACAGGAGCCAAGCCCCCAGGGCCTTCCCACACTCGGGTTCCCTGGCACTGGGTCCTGCCTTGCCCCTATCTCACAGCTCACACTGGTACAGCCAGTTTGACCCCTTTTCTTCTGGGATTCCTGCGTGTAGCCTCACGAGATGCCCCTCCACCAACTCCTTTGGCTCAGCCAAGCAGCCACAAGTGCTCAGCTCTGCCTGATAGCAAGGCCCCGGCCAGCTCGGCTTCCGGTCACAGCCCACACCTTCCCTGATCAACACCCGCCAGCACGCCTTACCTTTCTACAGGTGCCTTTAAGGAATTGCTAAACGTTCTGTACCAGGGGCCCAAGTACACACAATGGGCCAACACTGTCAGCAGGCAGTTTCCTGGGCCACTGAAGACCTCTTTGTACCTCAGTTTCCTCATCTGTAAAATGAGGGGGCCCCAGGTTAAGGAACCTTATCTGAGAAGGACTTCCTGGAAGGACTTACTTCTTCTTGGTCCTTCTATTCTGGCTGCTGTTCTTACCATGTATGAAACTACGCAAATGCCCCCAAATTTCTTTACAAATAATAATGACTGTTAATACAGGCTGAATACTTACTATGTGCTAGATACTGTTGCAAATGCATTATGGGGATTAATACATTTACTCCTCACAGCAACCCTGGAGGTTAGGATAATTAGAATCACTCCCATTTTACAGATGAGGAAACTGAGGTACAAAGAGGTTAAGGAACTTTCCCGAAGTTTCATTGCAGAGAGAAGGTGATACCCTCCCTACCCAGCAGCTGGTTTTCTAGTTCAATCTACAGTCTTCCTCAAGGCTGAGCCAATGCTTGGACACTCTGACCCTGATGCAGGCAGGCATATAATGAAATGAAACCAAACAGCCAAAGATGAGCTACCCCAGACAAGGGGCCATCAGTAACTTCCAGAGACTCCAAGCCTTGCTGCAGCCTTTTTCCACAGACATATCTTTTCTGTTGCCTCTGCCAAACCCATTCAATCCGTCTGGCCTAGATGATGCTTCCACCACACAGCCTTCTTGACATCCAAGAGTAGTTTGGATGCCCTCTCCTGCCACCACTCTTTGTGAAGTTCTAGCCCCCAAAGGTTTGCCATCCCAGCCCTTAGCACTCTGTACCACAATTGTCAATCTACCTCGCTGCCTCCCTTCCAAACTAGAAGTTCCCAAGTGGATTACTAAAGTCTTACTTTGCTTTAAATGGTTTTTTTTTTTTAAAAAAAACAATTCTTATATATTTTTTGAAATATAACATATACTCAGTAGAGTGCATAAATCATAAGTGTAGAGCTCAATGAATGTTTATGTACACAACCATGTACTCGGATCAAGATATAAAACAGGTAGTGCTCAGAAGTTCCCTTGGTCTCCTCCCAGGTATTAACCCCACCCTAGAAGTAACTGCTGTTCTGATCACGGTCACTATAGTTCTGCCTTTTCTGAAACTTCAGATAAATGGCATGACACAGTAATACTTTTCTGTGTCTGGCTTCTTGTGCTACCCATTATGTCTGTGAAATTTATTCATTTTTTGCATGTTTCAATGGTTTGTCCTTTGTATTGTTGTGCAGTATTCCATTGAATGAATATACCAAATTTCTGTATCCACTGTACTGTTGATGAACGTGCCAGCTAGGATACAGAACATATGGAACTCTCATTCTTTGTTGTTTGGAGTATAAGTTGCTATTACCACTAAGGAAAACTCTTCTTGTCTTATCATTGATAACAATGATATATATTGATATCTGTATATTGACATATATATTCTCTATCATTGTCATATATATCTCATTGATTGAGCGCTTAGTATGTGCCAAGCACTGTACTAAGTCTAAATTACCTCACTTAATCCTCACAATCACCCTAAAAATAGATAGTTGCCATCTTTGAAATAGGACCATCGTAGTATCAACATGATAGGATTATCGTGAAGCTCAACTAATACTCTGAAGGACTTAGCCCAGAGCTGCCATTTTGGAAACACTGTTTATGGTACCTCTTATTGTTATTACTAAAGGCCACAGGGCTGGGAGTTCAGGAACCTGGGTTCCACGCCTCCCTAAGACAACCTGAGCGAGTCATCTCAGCATGCTTGACCTCAGAGCCCCTGAAAGGCCGCATCTGCTAGCAGAGCCCTCTGGGGATGGCACAAGGCCCACTCTTCACTAAGGCCCAGGCTCTCACTTCAGGGAGACCGTTATGTTGGTGGGCAGGGGACAAGACTGAGACTGCGCGTCACGGAAAGTCCTGGGAGTGTTTGGGAGCCCTCTACTACATGCTGCTTCTGCAAGTTTGGTGGAGAAGGCACTTCCAAGTGACACTTGTTCCATATCTGTCTCACTAGCCTGTAAGGTCCACAGGGGCTTGGTCCGCGTATGTTTTTCAAGGATTCACTCACAAATACGAACAAGTGCCTCCTTTCCCCCAGGCACTATGCCAAGAACTGGGGGATAGAGCAGTGACCAAGACAGACAAGGTAGGGAGACGGACACCAAACAAGGAAATGAAGGAGCAAGAGTCTTCTTGTGGCAAGTTCTGTGGAGGAAACACAGCAGGGCAATGAGGTGGAGACAAAGTCCTGGGGAGTAGGGTGCTCCAGATTGAGTGGTCACTGAAGACCTTGAAGTTCTAGGGAAGGAAGAGCAGCCCAAGGGGGTCCTCGCAGGGCACAAGCTCCAAGGCCCTGAGGTGAGAAAGGACAGAGACAGTGGTGACGAGCTGAGAGTGGAGGGGGTGGAGGGTAGATCTGAGAGGATATAAAGGCCAGTTCCTGTGGAGCCCTGTACGCCGGGACAGGCAGTGCGAATTTGACCCTGAGTCTGACGTGAGTCACTCTGAAGGCTTTCAGCTAGAGGGGGGTGCCTGGAATCCCAAGGTCCAAACCGGCTCAGTCTTCTGATGCCCCGGAAGAGTTTGTGGGGGAGGGGCACACAGGAAAGGGGGTGGGCTGTTCCTTGATGAATGAATGCACGCTTGGATGGATGGACGGACGCACGTCCAGAAACAACCACCGTTCCACCAGCGCTCCAGACCCAGGCGGCTGCCAGTGGCACTGGCTGTAGGCCAGCGACCAGGCGCTGTGACCTTGGGCACATCCCCGCCCCGACTCACAGCCCGGAACCCTGCGTCTCAGGGGCGGGGAGGACGTGCAAGGAGGGACAGGGCGCGCGCGCGGCAGACCGACGGACGGCGGGTCCTCCCGCTCGCTCCTGCGCGACCCCTGCCAGACCCCGGCCCCGGCCCGAACCCTCGCCGCCTGCCGTGTTTACATTCCACCCGCGCGGGCCACGCGGCCTTTTACCGCTCCAGCGCCGCTCGGCTCCGCCCACAGAGCCCTCGGCCCGCCCCTCCGCTGAGCTCGCGCCAGACCTCCCCCGCGTCCTGCCCGCCCGGCGCGGCCCCGCCCTCCACCGCGCGCGCCAGCCGGCCTCCCGCGTCCCGCTCCGCGCGGCGCCGCAGCTCGCGCCGCGCAGGCCCCGCCACGGCCCCGGCCCCGCCCCTCCAGCGCGCAGGCCCTGTCACTTAGCCCCGCCCCGCGCAGGCCCCGCCCCGCGCAGGCCCCACCCCTCCGGCGGTCTCGAGCGGCTCGGCTGGCCGGCGCGGCGGCGGGGCGGTCCTGGAGGCTGTGGCTGGGCGGGCCCCGGCCCAAGGGCTGCCGCTGAGGGGTTCGGAGCCGGCCGGGGCGGGGCGGAGGGTGGCGGGAGGGTGCGAGGGCGGGCCGGGGGCCGGTTCCGCGCGCAGGGATTTTTAAATGTCCCGCTCTTAGCCGGGCGCAGGAGCAGCCGGCTCGGCCGCCAGCGCGGTGTAGGGGGCAGGCGCGGATCCCGCCACCGCCGCGCGCTCGGCCCGCCGCTGCCTCCCGCCTCCCGCCTCCCGGCTTCCCGCTCGCCTCTGCCTCCTGCCTCCTGCCTCCTGCCTCCGGCCTCGGCTCGTGCCGCCTGCCTGCCGCGGAGACGGCTTCGGGTAAGGGCCCTGTCGCGAGCTGCGGGACTGCGCGGCGGCGAGGACTCCCACAGCGCCCGGGTCGGGCCGGGCCGGGGTGGGGGTGGGGCGAGGCCGGGTCGCCGGGTCCCTGAGGCGTCAGCGCGGGGTGCCCCGGTAGGGTGGCTCAGAGACGGACGGGGGGGGGGAGGGAAGTGTTGAGGGGGAGACTGAGGCAGCCCGGGCCGCAAGGGAGGAGATGGGCCGGCAGGGATTTCGGGGGCCGTGCGGGCCCCCCCCAACCCCGGGTTCGGACCCGGCATCGCAGACTGTTGGCGGCGCCGCGGGTGACAGGCCACCCGGGCCCATCGGCCATTTTCCTGACCGGCCCGGGAGGCTCCCGCCGCCGCCGCCGCAGCCGCCGCCCGCGCGGGAGGGGGAGGGGTGTCCGGGGCAGGCTGGCCGCCCATGCCCCCCCCCCCCCGCTGCCGGTCGTCTTCACCCCACTGCCCGGTTTGTGTCCCTAAGGCCTGAAACTTGATCCCACGCCCCAAGCCATGCCGAGGGAGAGGAGGGAGAGGTGAGTGGCCCTGGCGCTGTGGGGACGGGAAGGGTATTCAGTGGTGGGGGAGGGGTGAACCCAGATTTAGGGAGAACTCACCCTGACCTCTGTGCCACCCTGCCTTTGCAGGGATGCAAAGGAACGGGACACCATGAAGGAGGAAAGTGGCACAGATGTCTCTGTTCGCTCCAGGAAAAGGAAGGCAAATGTGGCTGTTGTGAGTACAAAGGAGACAGGTGGGGGAGGAGACCCCCCCCCAAATCTTACCTGGGAACCAGACTGGGCTCTGCCACATGTTTATTGATAGGGGGTTAATGGGAGTGCATTTGGCAGAAATGGTGCCCACAACCTAACCAACTTTTTCTTTCTCTCTCTCTGTTTTTGTCTTTGGACTATTTGGTGTGTTTCCTTGGCGGGTGGGGGCTGCTTTATATTAGTTTTTGCAGGATCCAGATGAAGAAATTGCAACACTTGACAGGACTGTGAGAAGCCAGTGCAGCAGTCAGGTGGGTACACTTGCTGATTGGGCCTAGGTGGAGGGCCTCCTGCTCTTTGTGGGTTAGATTCTCTATCCCCTTTGCCTCCTGCTGAAGGCTTTTTCTCTACCTATGGCCACAGTACATATGGCTGAGCTCTATGCTCATCAGCGGCACTGACCTCTGCCAGCCTTGGGACTCCAGGAAGGTCCTGGGTTCCTCGCCAGCACCTTTGAGATTACAAATATGCGCCGATGTCAAAGAACCAGAATGGACATCAAATAACTCGGTCCTCTCCTTTTGCCCTTGAGGAAACCCAGACTCAGAGGAAGAAAGTAACCCAGAGTCCTGTGCAAGCCAGGGGTGGAGTCCATCCTAGAGCCCTGTCTCTAGGCTGGTGAACTGGGGGGAGGGCTCCTGACACTCTGGGTAGCTGTGATGATGGGAGTTTGTGTGTGTTCATAAGGAACCATGAATTCTCCCCGTCCACACTTCTATTTTTCCATCATGTCATGGTGCTTAGGGACTTCCCACCCCCTTTGGGTCAGGTTTCTAACTTTTCCCCCCTCTAGGGGTTCTCAGTCCATCCAGCAATTACCTACAGTGACTACTGCTGTCTGGGGCTTGACCTGGCCTCAGCCGGGTATTTGTAGAATATTCTGTGTGATGATATGTGTGTCTCAACACAGTTTTTTTAATTGACGAGTCCATTTCTCCTGTCTCTTTGGAATAGTTACCACCAAATTTCCTGCATGCTCATGATATCATTACAACATCAGAAGTTCCTAGCAGAAAAAACTTGTGTTATCTCTCTACCTCCAGAAATGACTGGAAACTGTAGTTATGGCTCCAGTAGGGGAAGCAGCCTATCTCCAAACTAGCGTGTCAGGTCTTCTGACCCTATCACAGAGAAAAGCTGAGTGGGAATAGTATTTGAGCTGAGGGCAGTGGTCCCAACTAGGTTAGCAATGGGCAGCACATCACTTTGTTGGGCGGTGAGCAACAGCCATAGCAGTTGGTTCTGGAAGAGTGAAGGGCTTTAAAGCAGTAGGTTTGTAGTAACAGTTGTCACTGTACATAAGACCCTAGTAATTAGCATTTCTGGGGAGGTCCATTGAATATTGAACAAGGGGGTTGATAATTTCCTTCTCGTTAGATGAGGAAATACTTCACTTTAGGGAAGGAAATAAGAATTCTTTCTTTTCTTTTCCTTTTCTTTAAAAAACAAGAAACAAACTTTAAGTAGGGTGATTTTTGTGGGGCACGATTAAATGGATCTCTACTTTGTGAAACTCAAGATTGTTTATTTTGCCAACTGTTTTTGAATTGAAATTTCCAAGTGAGAAAGAAATAAAGGCTTCCATATTGACTTGTTAGAGTTTTAGAGTAGTTTCTGTTCTCCAGGAGGATTGGAGCAGTGCTAGGGTGACTAAAATGGGGCTGTGGTCCTATCCCTAAACTGTGGACAGTTGATCACACTGGTATATGAATAAGCATATAATTTCCAACTAGAAGGAATTTTCATAGTGATTCAGAGATTAATGACAATAGGTTTCTGCACATTTTTTAGAGCAGATAGCTTGAAAATTGTCCATCTATTAATGGAGGATTCGTTGTCTTGTTATTTCTCTGTGTAGATTCCTGAACCTAGAATTTTGGGGTAACACAATCTTTTTGCCTATTAATTACACAGAATTTTTCTCAGGAGTTGTAGTTCAGCCCAGTACATTAGCCTTGAGCCACTTGTGGGCATTGTCCTAATTCCTTATAACTGCTTCATCAGGACCACAGAGAACCTTTGATTCTTACCTTAGGCCTTTCTTAAGGACAAGACTACGCTTTTATCTAAAATCCATTCAACATAATCTGTTTTGTTGTTTAACTTTTTGCATGAGACCCACCTTTTTTATTGAAATGAATCCTGGGCCTTCTATTAGTTACTTCTCAGCACCTGGTTTTGCATAGGTAGTTCTATTGTTAATTCATAAGGAGTCAGGGGTGGTTAGAAATAGTCAAAATTGGTCTCTTGCTCTTATCCCTTTCCTTCCTAAAGTCAGATGGATCTGGCCTCCTTTAAAACCCAGTATCTGCTCAAGAGAAAGGGCATAGACTTCATATTGTGCTTCACCCACTGGGTCCTAAAACTTTCCAAACCACATGTCTGCTTGTGGGTTGTCCGGTTTGTCTGTGAACTGCGGGTTGGAAACTGCTGCCATTTTCTCCCCAAAGGCTGCTCTCAGCTCTCTTCAGCCATCTGGCTGCGGAGGGTGGCACGCAGCTTCTGCCTTCACAGCTGAATTCATTCCTGAATGAAGAAACAACTTGAAGCAGTTATGTGACCCTTTTTGCGTCAAGGAAATGCTACCAGCACATGATACTAGAGCTGGAAGGGGAGGTTGCCCTTCTGGAACAGCTGTTGGCAGGAGTTGTCATGGTTAATTTGCATGCCCAATTCTTCGCACCCCGGGTAGAGAAGAGCTTTATCCTGCTTTGCTCTTCTCAGCACACTAACCGTGCTCTGCCTGCCTCTGAAAGTGGCCGGTGTGCCCTGAGAGCCATTCTCCAGGCAGCACCTGGAGCCCAGGTCCCCACGCTCATTTCTAGTCCCCTTGTCCCTTTTCTTCTCTCGTCAACCTTAATGAGCTGTCTGCCTTAAAAAAAAGTGCCAAGAATCTCAGACTTCGCAGGGCTTCCATGCTGATGGGATTGTTACCTGCCACATTGTCAACAAAATCACTCTTATAATTCAAAAAAATCCATCATAGGCTTCTTTTCAGAGTAGAACGATGAACAGAGCAGCTTGAAAAAGAAAATTTTCTAAATGGCAAAATGACCTTAGTAGTTTCCAAATATTGAAAATTGAATAAAATTAAGTATCTGAAATCTTTAAAAGAAAAGCATATTTGGGCTTGGGTTTTTAATGATATTTAATGACATTTAATGATATTTGGGCTTGGGTTTTTAAATCACTTATCAGTTATTTGAGTCAATCTGTGCAAGACTTTGGGGACGGGATTCAAAGGTCTTCAGGGGTATCTGGCTTCTATCTCCACAGACTTCTTAGTATATCCTGTGACCATTCCTGGATTTGGTTTTAACTAGGCAGATATTCTTTTTGTTTTGTTTTGAGTTAAGGAAAACAAAAGGTCCCAATTATGTAATGTATTAGGCTCGTCTTGCAACCAAAAGATGTCACATTTGATGGGTTTTTGTTTTAAGATGGGGAAACTTTAAATATAGATGGTAATCAATTTACCATCTATATGTAATGTAGAAAAATGTAATCAATTTACATTTTGATCTTTTACACTTGTGAATGTGGAGTGCCCATGTAAATACTTTTATTGGAAATCCTTTCACTCTTAAGAAATTTTAGATTAGTTGTACTTGTTAAAAAAACAAATCTTTCAGTTGTGACCAAGTAATCCCACAGCATACCTTAGACTAAGTTATGCCCAGTATCTTACTGAGCTGCAAATGGATTTGTATCGTTGGTGCTGTTGTCGTCTTTTGTAATATAAGAGTGCTTTGCCTTTTGTCTTAACCCCTCCTGGGTCCATCTTACTGCTCAGGTATGTGTTTGAGGGTGACAACGTGGAGGACAAAATGCTACTGACTTTGTAGTTGTCTTAGATATTTATCGCATAGACTCCTAAACCAGTGACATGTGAAATGGAAGCTTGGAGTCATTACTGTGGCTTTTACTTACACGTTCCATCTTCATCTGAATTTAGTCCGGAATATGTATTTGGGCCTAGAGATTGCTGTCTAGGGTGAAGACCTTTTCTGTTTTACTGGCTGTTCTACAAATTAATGAATGTAAAAATAGCTGGTTCATATCAAACATTTAAAAATGTGTTTTTTCTTTTACAGCCTTGGGACGGTAATTCTGTGTGTGAAAACCCCTGCTCCTTGATTCCCACACCGGACAAAGAAGAGGATGAGCCAGCATACCCAAGTTCCGCGTGTGGACCGCAGAGTTTCATGCCCTCCAGAGCCTCACCACTGCCTATACTGAAGTAAGTTGCTTGCCGTGTGCCTTCCAGATCTTTTACTCCTTGTGCCCAATCTCACCAAGTTAGTGTGGACGCATACTGACACCTACCTTTTGTCTTTCACTTGGTTTTGTTTCTTGTAGCTGGGCAAATAGAGATGAGGTCTGGAAAATTATGCTAAACAAGGAAAAGACATACTTAAGGGATAAGCACTTTATGCAGCGGCACCCTCTCCTGCAGCCTAAGATGCGAGCAATTCTTCTGGATTGGTTAATGGAGGTGAGCTTGAGTCTTCCAGCTGGCTGGAAGGAAGCATTTACCACTTCTAGAATCATCTCTGCTATTATGATTTCCTCCTGTGTTTGATCCCATTGACACATTCTGTGTCTCTGAAGCTGTGGTATATATATATTGCTGTTTTGCTTGCATTCTTCCTTAGAAGAATTTCTGAAGTCTCTTTACCTCTTAGCCATTTTTAAGTTGGCCTCTAATTTTTTTCTTCAAAGTTTAGATAATTACAAATTTTCCACATAACTGTAAATATTGATATTTGGTCTTTGTTAATTAAATTGCTTTTAAATCTATCCAGTAGAATGCAGATAACAGCTATTTGATAAGCCATTATCATAAGTTTTCAAAATATATGAACAGGCTTGTCTTCAACAGTCAGAAAGCTTACATTGTTCCTTTTTAACTCCTTGGAATCCATTTCTCCTTCCCCACAGAATATCGTTCTAACAAAATATATTGTTCAAATCTTTTATTGGTCACACCGTCAGACTTCTCTGCAACAATTGATCAAAAGAACAAGTATTACAAATGGTGATGGGTAATTGTTAAACATAAAAAGCGATATTGTATGGGCAGTGCACCTCCCTCTGAGAGGAAGGGTGGGTGACTTTGTGATGCCTCGATGAAGGGGCCCTTCCTGGACACATGGAAGCCTTGGGTGATGAGAAGTAGGCTTTCTTTGTGGTGTCGAAGGAATCTCAGGTAGATCCATTTTATGAAAAAAGGACCTGGGGAAGCCAAGTGTCTAAATATTCCCTAAAAACAAACTCTGCTGTGTACTCTTTGGAAAGCCTATATTCCAGGGGTATGCGCCCCCCTGTTATGCCCATCCTGGAATCAGATCCCCTGCTGCCACCTCACCATGTATGTGTCTTCGTCAGGCAAGTCATTGAACTTAGAATCTTGGTTTTTCTCATCTGCAGTATTTTCTAACAGTATTTTCCTTGCAGAGTTGGTATGGATTAGAAAGAGTAGGCAGGAAAAGATAGCTGTTTTTACCATTATTAATTTGCTTTTCTTTATTGGTCTCTGAACATGTTAACATTTTCTGTACTGAGTTCTTTGGCAGGCCTACCTGCTTAAAACTACAGGCCTTGCAGTTGCCCACTGCAGGCCCACTGTGGCCCATAGCCCTTCTGGGCCCTTTGAGACATTTTATAATTCCTCGAAACATTAGATGTGTAGTATACTTTACTCCCCCAGGCTTCAGCTCATAAGATGTGACAGAGAAGTTCTATTTTGTATAATGCAGGTGATGCCATATACTTTAAGGAAGGCTTCTCTCTGAAAGTAAATCAAAAAAGTCATGTAATACCATTAAAAGGATAGAAAAGAATGGTAACCTTTTTGTCTTCGGTGGAACAAAACTGCAGGCTTGTCTGCAGCAATGCTGTTTCTCAGCCCCGAGCCTAGCCAGGAAGTCTGCGTGCGTGTGGGAAAGGTGGTGCTCAGGCTGTGTGCCCAATTGTGGCTGGGTGACATAGGTCTGAGAGTTTGTTCCTGCGGGGACAGAAGCTCTAGTTTCACTTCTGATCAGATCATAATTATATTACTTTATAAAAACTGACTTCAAATATACCTCAACCTGAACTTTAGAAATACTCTTTATTTATTTATTTATTTTTTTAAAGATTTTATTTATTTATTCATGAGAGACGGAGAGAGAGAGAGAAGCAGAGGGAGAAGCAGGCTCCCCGCTGAGCAGGGAGCCTGATGCGGGACTCGATCCCAGGACCCTGGGATCATGACCTGAGCCGAAAGCAGACGCTTAACCATCTGAGCCACCCAGGCGCCCTGAACTTTAGAAATACTCTTTAGTGATTGATGGAATTTTCTCTCAATGTTCTGTTTGTTGTTTCTCCGGTGCCTTTTCTACTTTTTAGCCCCATGAATTGCACTGACACATGGGAAGGCCTGTGTAGGAATGGCAGTTTTATATGCATAATCGGACATTAGACGGTGGTGACGAGTTGAAGTCTACTATTTCCTTCGTCCTCTTTGGCTCCCCCATGCACATCATTTTACCCGCTCTCTCAGCATTCCTGTGAGGTGGGCAGGGGAGGCATGGTCCTAATTTTAGTTTGAGATTATCATTCACAGTTTTTCCATGAAAATGCTGCTTTAGCAGCCTATGCCCATTTGCCCTTACTATTATATAGATCACGGAACACTTAGTCCTTCTGAGTTCCAGCTTTGCTCTGTGTCTGTGCTTAGGGATAAGCCAGGTAACCATCCTTTCAGAAAAGCAAAGTTCTCTCTCTTGATTTGGTTATATTGTCCTTCACCAAGACTCATGGCAAGTTGTTTTTTTGTTGTTCTTTTTTCCTCAAGTAACTGTTCTAAAACTTACTAAATATTTTTTCAGGTGTGCGAAGTCTATAAACTTCACAGAGAGACATTTTACTTGGCACAGGATTTCTTTGATCGGTATATGGCAACACAACAAAATATTGTTAAAACACTTTTACAGCTTATTGGGATTTCATCTTTATTTATTGCTGCCAAACTTGAGGTAAATTATTTTTAAATATTTCTTATGTAGCACATGCTGTTTCTTGAGATCCCCTGAGATTACTGGAATAGGCCAACTGTTTGTCTACATTTTTCTAATTTGAGGTCATCTAAAGTAAAGATACATGCAGAAAGGGCTAGAAATCAAGAAGTGAGAGAAGTAGAGAGTATATAAAATGCTTAGGTTAATGTAGTTACTTTACGCCAAAAAATTGAACTTTGACCCAAGAGGATTAGAATTTTGATGTGATGAGAAGGGTGGATAGGCCCAACTTTCAAACATGTTGCTAAAGGTATTAAAAAGGTGAAAATTTCAAAAATGTCCCCACTGAGTAAAAGCTGTATTTATGTCTTTATTTATTGGTAACGATGGGTGTTTGGTTTCTTTCACAATGAATGCATTTTGACCAGTGGAGTAGCTCCTGTATTTATTCTATGATGTTCCCTCTCTTTCCATGCTAGCATACTAAAAGCAGTAATCTTGGATGTACATTGTAAGTTAAAACTATTAGAGAAATTTGCTAGTCATTTCTTCCTTTTATTTCCTTTTAGGAAATCTATCCTCCAAAGCTACACCAGTTTGCTTATGTTACAGATGGGGCTTGTTCAGGAGAGGAAATTCTTAGCATGGAATTAATCATTATGAAGGTAGGTTACAAGTTAATTTTTCAGTCCTTTTTTTTAAATGCATACATAATATCTTTTCCACATTCAGTGTGAGTGCATCTGACTAGGTGTTCTCCAGCTGGACACATTGTGGCATGGAATGTGGCTGCATTTTGAACTCCTTTAGAGGCCCAAAGGGAGCAGAAATGTGTTTTGTTTTGGTTTTTTTTCTCAGCCATTGGTTTGACCCTTCTCTCTGTTTTCCCTTAGGCCCTTAAGTGGCACTTAAGTCCCCTGACCATTGTGTCCTGGCTGAATGTATATATGCAGGTTGCATATCTAAATGACTTATATGAAGTGCTCCTGCCACAGTATCCCCAGCAAATCTTCATACAGATCGCAGAGGTGAGTGGCTCTGTTACCTCTGGGAGGGTCTACCTACCCCACCGGGAAACCGAGGAACTCTAGAAGGGATAGATGTTGGCCGCCTGCTTTAGTGTTCTTTTCTCCTCCACAGCTTTTAGATCTTTGTGTCCTGGATGTTGGCTGCTTAGAATTTCCCTATGGTGTACTTGCTGCTTCTGCCTTGTATCATTTCTCTTCATCTGAATTGATGCAAAAGGTTTCAGGTACGTTGGCTTTCCAGTCCATTCACAAGGTGTATTAAACTTACAAACCGATGGAGCCTAAAATTTATTTTCATTGCAGGGTATCAATGGTGTGATATAGAGAAGTGTGTCAAGTGGATGGTTCCATTTGCCATGGTTATAAGGGAGACAGGGAGCTCAAAACTTAAGCACTTCAGGGGAGTTCCTGCTGAAGATGCGCACAACATCCAGACCCACATAAACAGCTTGGATTTGCTGGTGAGTCGTGTTCCTCATTTCCCAGATAAATTCCTAAAACTGCCTGAGTAGCCTCTTCACTCCTCTTTAGGCAGTCTCCCAATATCCTAGAAAGACTCCAATTCTTTTAATTCCTTTGAAAAAGAAAAATTGTGCTCAATAGATGCGATGTCTAAATAGCACGTAGACCAGCGGCTTCAGATTGTTCTTTGCTGTTTCGTTGCCCTCACCTCCACAGAAAGGAGCACACAGGCCGCGAAGCCCAAAAGATGCATTCTTCCATTTTAACATTTCTCGCTTTTATTCTTACCAGGACAAAGCCCAAGCAAAGAAAGCCATATTGTCTGAACAAAATAGGATTTCTCCTCTCCCCACCGGGGTCCTCACTCCCCCACAGAGCAGTAAGAAGCAGAGCAGTGAGCAGGGGACCGCGTGACCACACCAGCATCCTCCACCAAAGACAGTTGTGCAGAAGTGCCCGCTCCAAGTTCCCTGCTGCATACTGGGGCGGAGGTGCGCATTAGCTTTTACAGATATTTCAATGGAAGAGCATGTCTCTTCTGCAACCGAAGTGTTTCTGTGGATGGCATTGGACAGGGACAAGTGTTTTTTATTGAATGCTTAGATTTTTTGAAATAAGTGGGTCAAGTACACCAGCCACCTCCAGAACACCAATGAGTGCTCCAGATGCTGCTAAGGAGGGTGATACTTGACTTGATTGACTGTTCACACACAGAACAAAGGCTTGAAGTTGCGGAGTGCCACGTTGCTGTGGGCTCCCCTCGGGTGTGCTGGGTTGTGTCGTATTGAGGGGAACAGGTGGTTGTGAGCATTGTGATGTGGAGCCCACAACCAGCTGTGCTGGGGGCCTGCCCTTTTACACTATCAGTTGACAATGTACAATGCCTTTTATGAACTGTTATTTTGTACGTGCTGCTATGTCTATCCGTTTTTTTAATAAAGGTAACACTGTCTTTGAGACAGCTCATTTTATGAGCTACGTGTGATCATTTAAGTTAGAAGTCATCTTTGAGTGTGGCTGTATCGAGTTCTCTTTCTTTAACTTCATACTTCTTAAAGCTCACACCTTTCAGGCAAATATATTTGAAAGAAGTGAGCTTTAGGTACAGCCACCAATGCCTCCCAAGGGCTACGTGAGGTGGGAATGAGGCTTCGATTTGGCATTTCTCCCCCTTTCTCCCAGGCCCGCACAGTGGCTGCGCAGGTGGGGCTTGCCGGCAGGCGGTGACAGTACTGGGGAGCGCGTGTCTGCATCCAAGAGGATTCTTAGGTATGATGTCCGCCCCACGACAGGCCAGAGGTCATAAAGCATCTGTAATAAGTGTTACTCAACACCCTTTTTGTCCTTACCCAAATCTTAACCTAAAGAACTTTTGTTGGGAGAACTTGTTAACATAATGTAGTAGCCTAAAACCAAACTTGTAAGAAGAAAATGTAAAATAAAATGATAGTTAGCTCAAGGCCAGATGTCAGTGCACGGTCTGAACCTTGACCACTGATGGAGTCACCAAATGCCTTGCCCATGGAGGGAGTACCTGTCCACTTGGAGGCCTAATGTGTACATTTCACTATGCATTTTGTTAAGCATTCTCATCATGGTGGTCTTGTGTGTTGCACTTCCTTACAACGCTTTGGTTTATGTTATGGGTTCAGAAAAAGGGAGGGTGAATGAGCAAACAAACCCACTTATTTTCAACTTGGTATTTTATCTCATTTTGCAAAACCCTGTCTGAATAGAAAAACAGCCATTTTAAAATCTGTATCATATTTATAAGAAATCGGAGAGAGACCCTACTCCACATTGTGATGCTATAGTTCTGGCAAGTTTTAATATGGTGTTCCAAATAAATGCATTATAAATCTACGTGTCCTGGTATTTAGTCAGATGGTACTCTGAGCTAATTATTTCCTCATCTCAGGCAGAGATGCTCCCACCTTAAAAAGCAATGAATTTTTAATGGTGACCATTCGTAAGTGGCTTGTTGGAAAAATCCTATAAGTGGTTAATTTACATTTGGCATTTTCTATGCAAAAACATGGCACTGAAAACATTTCTATATTCAAAGCTTTGGATAAGTTTTAAGGCTTGACAGGGGAGGTGACACTGGTCTGAACACATGTTCGAGGCAGGTACTAACTACTTCATGGACCGTCTGGCCCACACATTGTCACAGAGTGCTACTGGGGCTGCTGAAATGAGAATGCCTTATAAGCAAATTTGAGTGCTGCATTTCTGGACATCAGGTTTTTGGTTTCGTTTTTATTAAATGGCAGTGTTGCCATGGGTAGCTCTGAATCATCTGTGCTAATAAAGGTTGCGTCCTGAGTGGATAAGTGAAATCCACAGGAATCAATATTTTCTGTGGCTCTGCCAGAAACCCTAAGAGCCACTAGTAAGTAACATCAAGTTTCCCTG
This sequence comes from Callorhinus ursinus, assembly GCF_003265705.2. NCBI lineage: Eukaryota > Metazoa > Chordata > Mammalia > Carnivora > Otariidae > Callorhinus > Callorhinus ursinus. The sequence goes on along the minus strand of NW_027397189.1, from coordinate 44,784 downwards.
CTTTAAGGAGCTCCTCCTTTTGCTAGTAGTCAGCACAAACTTTGGTCCCTCACTGATTGGCTCTGCATACCCATTTGCCAAATCATTTTTGTTCTGCCATTCAGCTAAAACCGGCTGAGGCTGGGGGATGCCAAACAGACATGGGGGTGAAAATGGCAGCTCTGGTCAACCTGGATGAGCAAATGCTCTGAGGCAGAGGTGGTGAGCAGGGGGACCCAGAGAAGGAGGTGACGTGGCCTCTTAGTCTGACTTCCTTGTGTTAGAGGAGAAACTAAGAGTAACTTATTGACCAACCATGAGGGCTGATTGGATTGTGGTAGAGCAAACCACATCCTCATGTCACGCCCCAGCTCACAGTTCAGTCACCAGACCTCCCCAGAGTTGCTCTGGTTGTCCCTGTCCTCTGTGTCGTAGAAAGAAAACACTGGTCTTCAGGTAATGGGTGTGGAAGTCCTTCCAACGCCATCTTCCCTGTGTGGACCTCGGACAACTCATTGCTGCGTGGATTTCACACCGAGTGGATAAATGATGCTAAGGTTCACGTGGACTCTAAGTTCCTAAGGGCTGATAAGTAAAGCCGTTGAGCCCTTGAAGATTTGGAGCACAGACAGTGCAAGATAGACTCAGACACAAACGAGATTGGAGTTTATTTGGGCAAAATTAGGCTCTAGCTCAGAGCAGGGTTGGCAAGAGAAATCAAATCTGATAATGTCTAGTCATATTTACCCAACCGTGCATTTTCCTACCGCATGTTCAACATTTTGAAATTCAAATCACATTTATACCTTGGACATTGTTAGAAGACTATTTTTATCCCTGCTGTAATCATCTAATTTGCTGATTACAGGTCTCAAATTGCCACAGAGAACTCAATTTTTGAAAGAATTGTCCTGTTTGATCAAATATGTTATTCAAGCAATGCAACCATTTGTTCCACAAGGTTACCTGCCAGGCAGAGCTAACCAGGAGTAATAGCATTAGAAGCCTGTACTTAAAACCAAGCATTAGCTAATCTGCCTGCGACAATAGAGTCTTAAATATAATTTGCTGCAGATACTTCAGTTCCTGCACTGACAGACAATTGCATTTTGTATTCAATGAGCATAGATTTTTTTCCTACCTCATCCCAACTCCAGATTTAGCTCCCAAAGACTCTAATGTGCTCGGAGTCACAGGCTTACCAAGTACTATTTCCCAGGAGGTTCAGACGGGAGGGCAACGCTGTCCTGCATGGAATAAGGACTCCCTCTGCACCCCCCCACCCCACCTATCCTTTCAATCATTTTTCCCGACCAATGTCATTTCCAAAAATTGTGTGGCAGCTGACTGCAGTGATTTCTGGTCTGATGCTGGCTTCCCCGGTGTGGTGCGCGGGGTGCTCTCTGTCGTGAGCCCCTGAGCCCTGCTGTGCACCACCAGGACTTGAGACCAAAGCATGTGGGATGCGATCCTAGAGCTCAGGTGAGCGGGTCTGGAACCCCGGGAGTGTGGGGGCCTGGGAAGGGCCTGGAGCAGAGCTGCCACGCCTATTTGAGAGGGCCCGCCCCCCCCAGCTGATGAAGAGCGGTCAGGGTCACGAGTCAGCGGAGGAAGCAGGAGATAATGCAGCGGAGGTGACAGAGGCCACGTCACAATGGGCTTTTACGAGTCAGGCTCGTATGTCCCAATGTCCCTGGCAGCAGGGAGCTGGTGTTTGTGAAGGGGACAATGATGGGCTCAGAGCTACACCTGGAGGCAGAAGTTGAAGAAATAAGCCCTGAGTTCTGCCTCTCAGGGTCCCGGGAAAAGGACTGTGCGCTCCATGCATCAGTGATTTCTAAATGGCCCTGCCTCAGTGACTGCCCCCCATCTCCTTTCAGGCCACAGCGACTTCTACGCCTGCACCCCTGCCTGTCAGCCCATCCACAGTCAGCTAGACCCTCACCTCCTGCCGGAGAGCACCCCTGTCTGTCCCACACCGATGTCCCCAGTACCTCCTGTCTGAAGGGAGCCTCCACCAGCACATCTCCTCACCCCAACATGCGCACTTTGCCATCTTCTAGGGAAACTGCTTACTTCACTTCCCGTTGTTAATACTCTTAGGAAAAATGGGCACTGGCGATACACAATACTCATAGGAAAGCCACTCAATTCACAAGTCATCAGCGAGATCAGTTCACACGCATCCGACAGGCAAACATGTTCAAGTGCGGAAAGGAATATGATGACTTACCCAGAGACCCATCCCCAGTTTCACATTTTTTTAAAGGAATACAACATTAAAGATGCCACTGAAGGGCCCCCTGGTCTCCCTCCCCCCATCCCATCGTCTTTCTTTCCTGCTCAGAGTTAACAATCACCCTGAGGTCAGTGTGGATGATTCCCACACATATGTTTAGACTTTTATCATTTACATTTGGCTCCATAAGCAATAGACTTACAGAAACACTACTCTGGGTGTCCTAAAAATCCACACCAGTGGCATCGAACCTTACCTATAATAATACCACTTCCTATTCTCTTTCAACCTTATTTTCAAGATTTACCCACATGGACGCGTGGAGGGTTGGATTTATTTATTTTTAACTGTGATAGAGTCTTCTCTTGTGTGACTATCCCACAACGTATACAGTCCCTCCCAGGCTGGCCCATGAGCAGGTCAGCAATGCCATCACCATCACCGACGACGCTGCAATGAGCATCTTGCACACACGTGGCACATGTGTGGGGGTTCCTCCAGGACACATTCCCAGACCTGGAGCCGCCGTGTCAAAGGGCGTGTGCCCCTGCAACTTTACTAGATGTGGTCAGCTAATTCCCCAAATTATGCTGATCGATCCTCCCAGCCAGGGACTGTGAGCGAGCCTATCTTCCCACGGCTGCTCCAGCACTTGCTACAGCCATCTTTTCTTCCCGTGAAAATTGCTATTATTTAACTTCCTTGGTTTTTCTCTGATTATGGAAGCGGAACACGTGTGATATGATAAATTAGACTTCTGCGGACATGTACAACAGAGAAAGTGAAAATCCCGCAGAGGTGCCATCCTTACCAGTTTTGGTGTTAAAATAGTGTACGTGGCTCCAGAACCTTTTCTATGCATACATGAACATACGAATACACAAAACATTTGCTGGTTTTTGTACAGGGCTATTTCATCCAATTATCTCTCTTAAGTCATTTAAAACGGACATACCCATGCAAACTCACCCCCTCTCATTTTTCTTTTTCAGTGATTGCTTGCCAATTGATTTCGTTGCTTAGCACATCATTTCAGGGCCTGGCACATGATAGGCGCTTATTAAATATTCACTCCCTGAATGAAGAGGGAAATGGATTGATTCTTACATGTGTAGTCACTTTCATTAAATTTCGTACTCTTCCATGCCCAGAAGAATACACGCTATCTTCCACTTGCAAAAGACCACATTCCAACTGAAAAGCAAGACCTGAACAGAAATGAATCAGACTTCTGCTGTTCTAGCGTTTCTTCTGGGCAAAGGAGCCACACACCATTGAATTCCAGTTCCTGGAGGGATCATAAGGGTGGAATGACATACAAAAGCTCCAGTGCATCATCAGACAGAGAGCTAGACAGACAAATCCATTCCCCCAGTCTTCCAGAAAGTTCTCTGTGCCCCTCTTGCTAAGCACCTCCCCAAGTTATACCTTGTTGTAGACAAACAACGAGCAATCTGTCGTCGTGAGAGATGATGACTTGGTCTGAAGCGCCCCCCCCCCCAAACTTCTCTGTCCTCCATCACTCCCTGACTCTGCGCGGGGTCCCTGTGGCTCTCAGGGTAGAAACAGAGGCTGCCCATCTGGGCTGTGGGGCTGGTGCTGCCATGCGGGGCTCTGTTGTGTTTGAGCCGACATGTGAAACTTGGGAGAGCTCATATAGGCTTGTGGCTCCCAGCCCCTGGCAGCCTGGCCAGCAGGGCCCACAGCGTGCAGAACACCAGAGTCCCCACCGCCCCTGCCCCTGGCCCGGGAATCCCTGCCATTGATCCTCACCAACACACTGCCAACCTCCCGGGGAAGACAAATAGCTGGGGCCCCTAACTCTATCAAAAGCAAGAAAACAGTACAGATGAAGAACGCAGAAAGGTCCAAGGAAAGTGGCAGAGAGAGCAGGCTATTTGAGCATGTTTAACCCAGGACAAACATCTCGGTGTCCAAAGACATGTTCTTTACCTGTCTATCTCCCACGGGCGATGGGAATTCAGACTCCTGGATTTTCGGGAGAGTCTCGGCTCTCACCCCGAGGTCTGTGGGGCTTTCAGCTCATCACTGACCTACTTGGGGATTCAGACTCCTCATCTGCCCAGTGGGCAGGAGAGCACAGCGTGTTCTCTCGGTGTAAGCCCAGGCTCTCAGGGGTTAAGAGTGGCTTTCTGTTTCTCTTCAAATGCTGGTCTTCCAGGTGGTGATGAAAGCCTGGGTTGGGGTGTTTTTAGGTTTGCAGTACACTTCAGGGAACTTCCCTGCTTCCTGTCATGCAAAGGAGGTTTCGTTTCTCTCGACATCAAGGGTGGGTGGGGGGCCAGGGCGACAGTGCACAGGGCAGAGAGCAGGCCGGCAAGCAGGTGGGCTGGAAGCTGGCCAGGGGCTGAGGGCCGCCCCACCTCCCCCGGGGTCCGCCAGGCAGTCTGCTGACCCTCAGGGTGACCTTTGACACTCAGCCCATCTAGGACTGGTCAAGGCCGGAGGTGGGGCAAGTGTGATTCCAGGGCTGCTTCCAAAAAATGCCCCCACCCCCACCTGCGAGGGAACTGGCCCTGCAGGATGGCCCTCGACAGGGTCCCGGGTGGGAGGGAGCTCGGGCCTGGCTTTGTTCTTTCTTGAATGGAACTTGTGCTGTACTGCTAGAAAATGCTCTGTCTACTTCTGCCCTGGGAGGGAGAGAACGGAGGCATCAGAAGACAAATTGCAGCAGAAAAAGATGAGTTTCTAGATCCTGAGAGTGATTTTCTGCACCGTTCATTTTAGCGACGTCCAGGGCAGTGGAAGGAGAGGGCTCGTCTGTGGACGAGATAGATGCAGATGCCAATAAAGAATTCATGGGAGCACAAAAGGCGGGCTGGGCGGGTTTTATTAATTATATTTCTTTTATCCTCGTAACAATGGCATGTCAGTAATCTACACTGAATGTGCCCAATTGATGCTAATGATTTCATCCTTTTGTTTCTGTGTTAAAAAAAATAAAAGGGCTGTCTTCCCCAGCGAAGTCAGCCCCAGAGTGAGCCTGGAGCCCAGCAGGGCCTGGGGAGCCCTCCTCTGGGCCCCTCGCCCTGTCCTTTTGGTACCCGGGCAATGCCAAGGGCACCAGCAGTGGCTGTTTGCCATGTTCCCAGGCCCTGCCGCGCTCCTTCTGCTTTGCCATAATCCGGCGCACGGGTACTCTCTCTGACGTGGGTGGCAGGGCAGTGTGTGTGGGAGTGTGTGTCTGGAGCAGTGTTTCAGAGCCAAGGACCCCTCTTGGTGCACCTGAAATCACATTCCTCACCCAAGGGTTCTTTCTGAAGAAAGAAAAAATACAGGTTATGGATTGCTTTCTCCCCACAATCCCTGTCTATTGGTATTGGGTTTCATGATTTGGCATAAGTTGGGGAAAGGAGTGTGTGTTGGAGCACAGCGATGACTGAAAGGGCCACAGAGCATTTCCCTCCCCACCCCCCACCCCCGGTCTATCATCACCCTCCCTCACTGGAGCCCAGGAGGAGCGGTCAGGAATGGCACCGAAGTTTCCAAACGGAGATATGCTGAACCTCAGGGTCCTCTCCTTCTCCTTGGTGCCACCCCATCATGGGCTGCCGCACATCTGGCCCAGGGCGGGCCCAGGGAAAGCATCCAGGCCAGAAACAATGTTTCTTATTACAAATTAACCAGATGAATGTGCCCACCTGATGCTTAGGCTGCTGTTGGAGACTAACTTGACTAGCACAGGATGTGTGGGGCGGTGCACAATCTGTGAGCAGCCAGGAGCTAAAATAAGAGCCCCATGCTAGGACTCTCAGCGGCAACAGCCCACAAAAGGCTTCCAGAACAGGGTTTGGATGACCCTCCTGCCCCCCTTTGCACATTGATGCCCCTCTGACACCCCTTCCCACCATAGCCCTGGTTTGTGGGAAGGTCCTAGAGGGGAGCCCAATGTGGCCAGCTCCACCTGCTGCTTCAGCTTGGACAGGAAAGTTCTGGAATTTCCATGCAGGGGGATCATGGTGTCCTGTGGCTGACGATGGGGGCCGTGGGCATATCCAAGGATGCATGTGCCGCCACAGGCTCATGGAGGTCGTTTGGGAGGAACAGGCAACAGCTGAGGAGGTCAGAGCTCCTCCCGGTCGCACGCTGGCATTGCCTGCCTCCTCCTCCCCCTGGCTTCCTCCCCTCCGGACAGGCAGTGGGGGCCCGTGTGCTCAGTTGGCGCTCCAGGCCCCTCCGGGCAGCCCTGGTGGCACCAGTGCCGAGAAGAGTGACCATCGCTGTGGGGGTTGACGATGGCCTGGTGGCGGGCCCCACATGCTCGCTCACCTTGAACAGCTGCTGGACCCTGGCACGCGCTGTCGCTATGAGTCTCAGCACTGCCACCCCAGCTTGGGGAGAAAGTCTCAGCGTGACAGCCTGCAAAGTAATCCTACTTTAGAATTTCATCTACAAATCTGGGTTCCTCCAGACAAGCTCAAACCTGCACAGATGGCCCCTCACACCAAAAAGTAAAAATAACAAAGCTTGCGATTCCGGGCCTCCCTTTTTCTCTGGGCAGATGTGCCGCCGCACATTTCAGGAGGCGCACAGCCTGTGGCCCGGCAGCAAGCCCTCTCCTCCTGTGTATTCTCACTCACCCCTTCTGGTGTGCTGGGGGTGGGGAGCGGCCATGGCCCCTCAGGGGGTGTTCCTGGAAGCATTTCTGGGGTGCCTGAGCCTTTGGAGTGGCACAAAGGGGTACGGGGCAAGGGAGTTAGAGTGAAAGCCCATCCTTCACTCCACTGCCCAACGCTGGCCATACCGCCATCCACGAGATGGTCCAGGGAAGAACTGAAGGGTTGGAGCAAGGCCTCAGGTAAAGTCATCAGTAAAAGTGGGGACAAGGGGCTGTTGTGCATGCCAAGGGCAGGGGCAGGGTGGAAGAGAGGAAGCTCTGGGAGTTCCTGATTTTCTGAACCCCTCCATAACCCCAACTAGGCACAGGGGTTTTGATGACTCATTAATTCTCTCCCCCAGTGTTTGCCAAGAGCCTCTGTGGCTGACCCTGAGGTACAGTTATGGACAAGACAGACTCAGGGAGCGCTGGCCCAGAGAATATTCAGTCGAGGGCGTCTGTGGACTCGGAGGCTACGGATTCACTGGTCAGGAAGGACAGCACAGGAGACTGAGAGAAACCGGAGGAGGCAGGAGCCCCCTGCCAGAGACACTCTCCAGATTACTAGCTCAGATCCATGTCTGATAAGCCATGTGGCCCGGAGCCCCCAAGTCTCAGCCTTCTCATCCAGAAATGAGATGGCCAGATGACATAAGATGTTTAGCTGCAAGTGAAACACAATTCAAACAGGAGAAACAAGGAATTCATGGATACTTTTGTCTGGATAGCCCAGGGGCACACATAGCTTCAGGAATGGCTGGATCTGGGTATTTGTATGCTATCGCCAGGAATCTTTCTCTCTCCCTTGCTCAGCTCTGTTTTGTCCTCAGTTGACCTCCTCCTCCAGGTGGCACCTGCCAGTATCTCCAGGCTGATATTCCTACCAGCAAGCACCTCCTTCCCAGAACCTCTAGCCAGAGTGCTGAGGATGACACTCATTGGTCCAGTATGGGCCACATGACCATGCATTCTCTAATCACTGCGGCCAGAGGGATGCAGTGCCCTGACTGGCCTAGCAGGGCCAGGCCCTGGGACAGGGCTGGAGTCAGCCCTATCTGAACTAGCTGGCTCCATAGGAGAAGCAAAGGGATGCTGTTCTGAGAAAGCAGCAAATACAGAAACAAACAACAGAAACCCTCTGAAACAATGGTTGACAGCAAAGATCTGAAGCTGCTGCAAAAATCCCATTTCCAACAACAGGATCCTTCTTGCTGCAGGTGTGTGGCCACTGCCTGTGCCAGGCCCAGGATGCAGGGAAGGTTCTGGACACCCTTGTGAGGAAGCCTGCCCCAACACCTGGCCTCAGGGGTGGCAGCCACACACCATTGAAGTCTGCCCGCCCCCCAAACCCCCCAATTTTCCCTTCTGGCTTTTCCTAGGTCTCCCTGTGTTTTGGTTTCCTCTTCCTTAAACCAGCACCTGTGATTCCTCCAGGCTGACCAGGAGGAAAAAGACAGAGATCAGGAGGGTCCTCACTAGCCAAAGCCCCACGCTGGGCCTCTCCTGCACAAAGCCTGTTTGCTACCCAGAAAACCACTGGGTTAGACTTTCCCTCTTTAGTAGAATAAAGGTGCCCCATCCAGCATCACTGCAGTTCAGGGAGGCTCAGAACAGGTGTGGCCAAACATGCTAGGCTGCTGGTCTTCCCATGGGGGTGGAGCAGAGGAAGCGGCATTATCAGAGGGAGACAAGCTGAGGCTGGTCACTAGGTAGGTGAGCAGGAAGGAGGCAACTAGGAGGGTTCAGCTTCTGGGGCACCACACAGGCCTGTGTCACTGTCTTGACCTGTCAGTGAATGCATCAGGACAAGTCACTGTTGGAAGGTGCCTGTGAGGAACCTACCATAAAATAGATCTTGAGGAAAGAACTGGGGTCCGGGGTTGGGCTGGGATTCCGACAGCAGGAAAACACAGTTCCCAGCCAGAGTATGGGTGTGCACCAACATGCATAGCACTGTTACCAAGGATTTATTTAGTCACTTAAGTCTCCTACCACCCCATTTTAGAGAAGAGGAAATTGAGGCAGGATGGTTCAGCCTCTTGCCCAAGGTCAAATGGAAGGAGGTAGCGGGCGGTTTCAGGTGTCTACACTACATAGGAAGCCCGGAATTGGTTAATCCCATTAACCAGTTTATATGAACCCCAAAAGCCAACCCAGGGTCGGGCCCAAGTATCCTCTCAGGGACTGCGGGCCCTAAGGAGCCCGAGGCGCGCGTGCTCTTTCCAGAGCGCCAAGTACCGCCCATGGAGCCAGGTAGATCCGCCCTGGGGCTGGGACGCGCTCTTCGATGAATCCTGAACACTCTGTCTGCCCCTCCCGGGCCTCCGCCAGTCCCAGGCCTCCGCCCGTCCTGACCTCGTGCAGCGGCCCAGGGCTGGGGCGGCCGCCTCGGGGTCGCGCGGGGCGCACGCAGGAGGGAAGAAGGGGGAGGAAGGGCAGGAGGAGGAAGAGGAGGAGAGACGAGAGAGGGAGGCCAGGGTAGCAGGCGGCTCCGAGAAGGAGCCCACGAGTGTCTTGGACGCTGCCCGATGCAGGGGGCGCTGACGACCCCCAGCTCCCGGAACAAACAGGTGGGTCCCAGAAGAGAGGTGGTCCGATGAGCGGCTGAGCGGCGACGCGGGGCCAGAAACCCCCCTCAGGTCTATCCCGGCCACGCTCGGGCGGAAGCTATCGCCACCATTTGGCGAACGCGGCTTCTGAGCCTCCGGTGGAGGCGGGCCCCACTGCCACCCTGCCGCACAAACGGGGAACCTTAGGCCTCCCCCGAGTGTCCCTGCCAGCTCCAAACCCACGGGTGGGAACAGGGCGTCAGGAACAGGACCCGGGCCCACGCGCGGAGTCAGGAGGCCCGAGTTCAGGCCTAGGACCTGACCACCTGACCACCTAGGACCTAGGACCACCACTTTCTGGCCTCGTGGCTTTGGACAAGTTTCTTAGGCGCTCCGGTTCCGCCTTCCCCATCTGGGAGATGGGACCGTGCCCACCGCACCGGGCTATCGCAGGTTTATTACGTCCCTTAGGGCAGGGCCTGGCACGGCTAAGCCCGAATTCAGTGCCACTGTCTCCCAGCAGCAGAACGGGGCACCCGAACCTCAGCCTGGCGCGCGCGTCCCTCCCCCGGCCGCCGCCTCCAGCACCCGCACCAGCCGCGCGCGGTAGCCGGCCGGCCTCCCTCCGGCAGCCGCGAGCCTGCACCGCCCACCGCGCTGAGTCTCAGCTCCACGTGCAGCGTGTTTACCCACGTGATGCAGCCCCGCCCCCCGCCCCCGGGCCCCGCCCCGCCCCGCCCCGCCGCGGCCGCGGGAGCGCGGCTGGAACCTGGCGGCGGCCCGGCGACCAGACGCTGGGGGCCCTGAGCGCGGCCTCGTGCCGCCCCGACGCCCGCCGTGGAGACTGAGCGGGCGGCTCCCTGTGCAGGCCAGCCGGGGGCGGGCGAAGCGAGGGGGCGAGCCGGGGGTCAGGTCGGGCGCCGGGGCTCCGCGGGGTGGGCCCCGCGGCAGGGGCGGGGCCGGAGCGTCCATGGGCGGGGCCGTGGGCCGGGCAGTTCCCGCGCCGGCGCTCCGCCGGGCCGGGGGGCGGGGCGGGCCGGGGGCGTGGCCGGTGCCGTGAGCAGCCGGACTGCCGAGGCCCGGACCCCCGGGCGGGGAGCGGCAAGTGCTTGCGTCGCGGTGTGCTAGCCCCGGCTCTGGAGAGACAGGCCCGGGTAAAGCTTGGCCATTCGCGGAAAGGCACATTCACTCCCAGATAACTCTGCTGTCTCGGCAGAGCCACTCCCTCCTTCTTGGTACTCTTCCCCTAGACGTCCTCGGTCCGCCCTTCCTGCTGTCTCTCCTCGTCGTCCTCTGCCCCTCCGGTGTCGCTGTCGCCCAGGGCTCCGGCCTCAGCCCCCTTGGCTTCTGGGAGGGCCCTAGGACATCCGTCCATTGCTGGTTTTAACTCCCACCGCTGTGCGGATAATCCTGACAGTTCTACTAGCAGCCAACCCCGTATGCGCCGGGCACTTTAGTGAACTTTGTGAACATTCACTAACACCACTTGGAGCTGTTACGCCTAACACCTAAATCTTTATCTTCGCCCAGACCATTGCCCTCAGTTCTATACACTTCTATTCAGACGACTGGTAGACCCCTACTGGATATTCCACAGCCTCCTGTGGGCGAACGTATCTGTAGTGGACCCCGCCTTCCTTCCCCAAATCTGCTTCAACCCCAAGCTCGCCCTCAGTGAAGAGCATCACCATCTCCCCAACCAGGCAGCCAACCCCCAAATAGGGCTTCAGTCTTGGATCCTCACTCGGGAATGTAATCTGTTCCAGAATCCCCTCAGCTCTGCCCCCAGCTCTCTCTGCTGCACTCATCTGCACAGCTTCAGTTGGGACCACAGCATTCTCCTGGGCTACTGCAACAATTCCTAGGGGATCCATCGTTCTGCCTCCTGTCTGGCTCTCCTCAATCCAGCCTTCCTCCTCAAGAGCAGATTTCACCCCCTGTAAATACTAGGCTAAAACCCAAATCTCCTCAGCCTTTTAGAAGTCAGAAAGAGGAGTGCCTGGCTGACTTAGTGGGGTGGGGCAGGCGACTCTTGATCTCCCGGTGGTGAGTTCGAGCCCCTCCTTGGGTGCAGAGATTACTTAAATAAGTAAATAAAACAAAATAAAAGTCAGAAAGAAGACAAGGATGTTTTTCTGTCCCGGCCACTATTCAACATGGTTACCTGACGGTCCCGGCCAGTGCAGTAAAGTGGGAACACTGAGTGAGATAGAAGACTGGAAGCAAAAAAGCAGCTGCTTCTGCTGCTTGGCCTTCTCCTTCTTATTTTGGTCTTTTAGCAAGTTTAGTGTTTATAATACAGTTTTGTTGCCTAATTCCTGCAGTGTGTATTAGAACCCCAGGACTTCTTTGCCTACTAGTGGTGAGTATGTACTCTTTCTTAAGCTCTCATTCCCCCACCCCCACGGTTTTCCAAGGGTTTTTTGCTTGTTTGTTTTGATTTGATTTTTTAGTTCCACATGTAAGGGATATCATATAGCATTTATCTTTCTCTGTCTGACTTATCTCACTTAGCATAATGCTCTCAAGGTCCACCCATGTTATGGAACATTGTTTTTATTGTCAAATGATCATCAACATAGAAAACAAGAGAATCAACAGACAAATCAATTAACACTGAATAAGAGTAGCTCATATAAGATCAGAATATCAAGTCAGTAATGGATTCCTCTGCAATAAGAATACATTTCTTGAGGATGTAATAAAAATATGATACCTTGCACAATACTGAAGTATTTAGAAATTTGTTAGGAAACTAACAAAAAATGTACAAGACCTTTAAGGAGCTAAATCTAAAACTCAAATATATGGATGTTTTTTAAAGACCTAAATGCACAGATAAATAGTGGGATAATACCTTAACTTTAAAAGAACATAAATGATCTGTGTATTCAATGAATTCCAGGAAGAATTCTAGCCTGATTGTGTTGAAACTGGGAAAACTATGATATATATGGAAGAATAAAGGCCCATGATCTGCTAAGACAATTTTGAAAAAGAAAAATGAAGGGAAGGTCTTGCTCTATAGACATTAAAACAGATTACAAAACCGTAGTATTGAAATAATGTGATATTGGTACAGAAACAAATAGATAAGTGGAATAGTTTGGAGAGTCCAGAATAAATTCATTTAAATACGATAACTTGGCATGTAATAGAGAAAATCACAAATTATTAGAGAAAGGCTAGATTATTTTGTAAATGGCACTGGAAAGATTGACTTTCCATAATGGAGAAAAAAATAAAATTGGATTCTTACCTCATACCATATACATAGACTCCAAATAGATTATCTAGTTATTACAGGTAAAAATGTAAAGCTAATAAATTAGAATGTAGGAAATATCTCTGTAATAGGAAAGGATTTATCATTACCTCTAAAGCTCAATACACAAGGAGAAATATGATGGCTGTGACTGTAGCAAAATAGAAAATGTTGCTTTACTATAAACAAAAATCAACATGTGGGTGATAAGCTAGGAGAAGATATTCTCCATGCCTTATCCCAACAGAAGGCTGTAACTAGAATAATCAAGGAACTTCTGAAAATCAGTGCAAAATAGAAAAGAAACCTAAAAAAAGGATATGTATAGGCCATTCCCAGAGGGAGAATCAGAATGGCTAAGGTGTACAAACAAGGCTCACCCTCACTGGTGACCAGAGGAAGGCGGAGTAAAGGATTGAGAGCCACCGTAACCCTGCAAGCAACACAGTTCAGCAGGTCAGGTGATATATTTTTTTAATTTATTATTTATTTGTTTATTTTTTTTAAAGATTTTATTTATTTATTTGGCAGAGAGAGACACAGCGAGAGAGGGAACACAAGCAGGGGGAGTGGGAGAGGGAGAAGCAGGCTTCCGGCTGAGCAGGGAGCCTGATGAGGGGCTCGATCCCAGAACCCTGGGATCATGAGCAGGTCAGGTGATATTAAGTGCAGGCATGGATGGATAGCAGAGCATGTGACAGGTGCAGAGAAATGAAATATGTACATACCTTTGCAAGGCTCCGACAAGGGTGAAGCAAAAGAAGCTCTAGGGCCCAGATGTGGGAGGCCCTTGCACTCAGGGCTGACTCTCCACTTGAATGACCCTAAGCTGCCTTAGTTTGCACTCTGGGCACCCATTGCCTCCCCTTAGTCCTGGCCCTGTACCTGTGGACCCAGCTGTAGTGCCCTTGGGTGTGTTCCTAGGGAAACATCCTCAGAGGCCTATAGGAAATGCATTCTGGTGTTGCTTATGATGGCAAAGTTGTAGGTATCTCCCACGAGGGAACTAGACAAATAGTATTTGGAAAATGAAGGTAACGATAGGGACTTTCATGACAGATGAGGATTGCCCAGCATTGGACCTCTGGAAAGGAGGGTAGAAACCTGGTGAAGAGAGCTCCGGGCAAGCCAGGACTTCTGTCCCCCTTCCAGGGAGTGTGTGGAGACCCGGCGTGACATCTGTGTCTGGGAGGGCTTTGGAGGTTTCTGAACCTTTGTGATGGATCCCCCCACCCCTCCCACCGGGAAGTGCATTTGGATTTGGCAGGGGAGAAAGTTGGAAGATGGCCTAAGATCTCTCGTGAAGGGTTGGGCGTATTTTCACTTTCATATTAAGGAAGCAGTGATCAGAGGGTTCAAGGTCTTGTTCCAGCCATCAAGGCAGAAAGGATTTGGCAAATCTTGGACTTCGGAGTTTACACACATAGGTTCCAATCCCCTTCCTACCTTCTAGAGATGTGAACTTGGACCGGAAACCCAGCCACAGTTAACCCTGGTATTCTTCCCAGTGAGATGGAAATAAAAATAAGGCCTAACTCAGACTTGGCATCAGGAGTCAAAGGAGAGATGATATCTGAAACCATCATCCCCACTCCCCCACGAACCTCCAGGGAATGTACCTCCTGAGTTAAAAATGAAGTCATCCATCAGATCCAGATAATTCAGGTCCGGACCCCTCTTAGCTTCAGACACGAGGGGGTGCTTTGAACCAGTACTGTTGGATGTTGCCCAGCTCTGGAAGCGGTGGAGTAGCGCTTTGTGGAGGTGAGCAGGGATGGTGACCCGGGACTCCAGCCCACAGTTCTGACAGCTCTCACTTCAGTTCCAAGGGAGAGAACTACATTGCCTTTATTTAGGGTTATTTTGTATTTAAATGAGAAATAGAACCACATTGCAAAATAATAATGATGAAGGATAGTTGGAAGGCAGGCAGGCATGGATAAGGGGCCCCCGCCCTAAGGAAACCACCCTTAAAAGGATTTTACACCACCCTGAAAGGAGCCCTTCACCCTTTCCCATATAGGTTTCAAAAATCTGATCGGACGACAGGCGCAGGGAGGGTTAATCAGATTAAAACAGTTTGCCAATAAGCCCATAAAAACCCCTAGACTTCAGAAACTCAGGTGGCAACCCCTTCGGGTCCCCTCCCTCCTTGGGAGCATTGTACGATCACTTTGTTATTACTCAGTGAACCTTGCTTTGCTGCCCACCGCTCTGTCTGGTCTACCTCTTCATTCTTCGAAGTGCCGTGACCAAGAACCATGGGCACCGGCAGAGAAAATACCCTGTAACAATAATAGTGTTGGTAATAACAGTAGTCCTCGCAGTAAATGCAACGGCACCCTCACCCCACTGCCATTAGCTTCTGGGGTGGGTGTCTGCCACTCCTCCATCCCTCCTGTCTGGTAAAAATTTCCTATTTTTCACTGGGGACCAACCTTCCTATTCTCGGACTGTGGGTTTGAACTGGGATGAGCCCAGGACCAGCTATGTAATTTGCGGGGCCCCGTGCAAAATGGAAATGCAAGGACCCAAGTTCAAAAATTACTGGGAATTGCAAGGTGGGGGGACAGCAGAGCATTAAACCTAACTCAGGGTGCGTGACCCAGACCTCACCAATGAGAGTCAAAACTTTTGCCAAGTAGAGGCTCTCCCTTTTTGCTGAGATTGCTAGATTGTGAAAATATAAACCTGGAGCTGCTGACCGCCGCCTTGTCTCCCCGGGAGGAGACCCCTTGTTGGGAAAACCTAGTCCAGAAGGAGGTGGGCCTCTGGTAAGATAATGTGAGACCCTTGAGCTACCACTCTCAGAAGGAGCAAGCCATTTTATTCCTTCCTAAGCTTCAAAAGTTCTGGGTACAGCCAAGAATCAGGACACCTGGAGCAATTTTTCTGTCTTTCTATGCATATTCACTAAGTTGTAATCAAAAGGCACATAATATTAAATCCTGCTTTTTTTCTTTTTGCTGTTAAAGAAATGTTCTCTTTTCTCCCCGTTTTTATTTAAATTCCAGTTAGTTAACATACAGTGCAATATTAGTTCAGGTGTAGAGATTAGTGACTCAACACTTCCATACAATACCCAGTGCTCATCACAAGGGCCCTCCTTCATCCCCATCACCTGTTTCACCCATCCCCCACCCACCTCCCTTCTGCTAATCATCAGTTTGTTCTTTAGAGTTAAGAGTCTGTTTCTTGTCTTATCTCTTTCCCCTCCCACCACCGTGTTCATCTGTTTTGTTTCTTAAATTCCGCATATGAGCGAAATCATATGGTATTTGTCTCTCTCACTGACTTACTTCACTTAGCATGATACCCTCTAGTTCCATCCACATCATTGCAGATGGCAAGATGTCATTCTTTTTGATGACTGAGTAATATTCCATGGTGTATATACCACATCTTCTTATCCCTTCATCGGTCGATGGACACTTGGGCTCTTTCCATAATTTGGCTATTGTTGTCCTGCTTTTATAAAGTAACATTATACCATGAGTTTCCTGATGTTATTATAGTCTTCATAGGCTGTATGTTCCATCCCCAATTGATGGTCATTAGATTATTTACAAGTTGGTGCTTTTAAAAATACTTCTGTGATAAACAGTACAAAGTGTATGGTTTGGGAGAAGGTTTTTGATTTGAAATGATGTGCCCTTTTCATTTGGAGCCTACCTAATTATGAGGTTTCATTAGGACACGGGGCTTTCCCCACAGTCTGGGGTGGAGGACAGGGACAAACCCGCCATTTACCTAGGTTGGCCACAAACTCCTGGTGGGGCTCCAGCAGGGGGGTGATGATGTGTGAGTACAGCCCTGGAGCTGCGAGTCCCCTTTGGGCAGACATCCCCAGGAATATTCAGTGTCACTGCCGTAGGACACCTCCATCTAGTACAAACCCCTCATGTCACAAATGGGGAAACCTAGAGGCCCGGAGAAGGGAAGTCAGCAAGTTAGTGCGGAGTGGGGGCCTGGAACCCTGTCTTCAGTATTTGGATGCTCATTTACGGCAGCCTTGGGCAAACACTTGTGAGCCTTCATGCCACCAGATAAATTACAATCCTGATTTCGGATGGGATTACAAGTTCCCAGTATCTCTCTGCACAGTATCTGAGCCCTGAAGCATTTAAATGTTCCTGGAGCTTAAGCTTGCAAGCCAACCCCACATCCCCCTCAAGCTTCAGTGGCCCCATTCTGCCCCCTTCGCAGCCAGCCCTGAAGAAGAACCCTTTGTACAAGGATCTTCCTTACTGGCCAGCCACACTTTCAGTTAGCCTTTAAGCATCTCTGCAAAGAGCTCTCTGGTACATATGTGCAGAAAATGTATCAATTTACCCAAAAATGGGCTCTTGCGTTGTTTAATTTTTCTCTTTAATTTTCAGGTCTATTTATTTTAAAGATTAAAGTAACACAGGTATATTTAAAAATAAAATCAAGGTATAATTTACAATAAGATGTACCCATTTCAAGTACGTTTTTTATTTTTTTATTTTTATTTTTATTTTATTTTATTTTTTTTTTAAGATTTTATTTATTTATTTGAGAGAGAGAGAATGAGAGAGAGCACGAGAGGGAAGAGGGTCAAAGGGAGAAGCAGACTCCCCGCTGAGCAGGGAGCCCGATGCGGGACTCGATCCCAGGACCCCAGGATCATGACCTGAGCCGAAGGCAGTCGCTTAACCAACTGAGCCACCCAGGCGCCCTCAAGTACGTTTTTTAAAAGGTCGTATCTGTGTAACCACTACCACGATCAGGGTACAGAACCTCTCCATTGTCCCAACAATTCTTCTCAGGCCGCTTTGCATTCAGGGTCCCCACCCCCCACCGTCAGCCCCAGGCAACCACTGATTCTTTTTGCCTTGTCATAAATTAGCTTTGTCTTTCCTGAACCACCTACACTACCACTTTGCATCTGACTTCTTCCACTCAGCATGAAGTCTGTGAGATTCATCCACACTGTTGCAGGTAGCAGTGGTTCTCTGCCTTTTCTTGCTTTACGCCATTGTATGGTTATGTTACAATTTGTTTATCTCGTCACCTGTTGATGGACATTTGGGTTGTTTCCAGTTTGGGGCTATTGTGACTAAAGCTGCTATGTACATTCATGTAGAAGGCTTTGTGTGGACGTGGGTTTTCATTTCTCTTAGAAATTTCTTGAATGCGACTGCTGGGTTGTATGCGACTGCTGGGTTGTATGCTGAGCGTATATGTAATCTTATGTTTAATTGACACCCTGTTTACCAGAGCAGGTGTATCACCAGCAATGAGTAAGAGTGTTAGTTACTACATATCCCCATCAACCTTTGGCATCGGTAGTCTTTTTCATTCTAGCCATTCTTGTGAGTGTGCAGTAGTATCACCTTAGAGATTTCATTTGCATTTCCTGGATGAGTAGCGCACCTTTCCAAGGGCTTTGCAGCCATTTCTATGTCTTCTTTTGTGAACTGGCTCTTCAGATCTTTCTCTAGTTTTAAACTGGGTGATTTGCCTTCTTAGTATTGAGTTGTAAAAGTTTTTTTATAAAGTCCTTCATCAGGTATATGTACTGACAATATTTTCTCTCAATCTGTGGCTTGCCCCTTCATTTCCTTAGCAAGAGATTTTGAAAAGTAGGTTTTAATTTTGATGAAGTCTGAGTTTATCATTTTTTTCTTTAATGGTTCATGCTTTTTTTTTTTTGGTATCCTATTTTAAAAAATCTTTGCCTACCCCAAGGTCACAGATATTTTCTCCTACATATTCTTCTATGGTTCTATGATTTTATTTTTTATGTTTCAGTCTATGAACTACTTTGAGTTAAGTTTTTGTATGGTATGAAGTAGGAATCAAAGCTCAGGTTTTTTTCCATATGGATCTCCTGTGTTTCCCAACATCTTTTGTTGTAGAGATTGTCCTTTCCCCATTGAATTACCTTGGCATCTTTATCAAAAATCAGTTCACCATATATTTGTGGGTTTATTTCTGGACTCTATTCTGTTCCATTAATTTTATATGTTTATCCATACACCAACACCATACTGTCTTGACTACTGTAGAATACATCTTTTTCATAAGTCTTGGAATCAGGTAGTGAAACTCCTTCAAATTTGCTTGTCTTTTCTTAAGTGCTTTAGCTATTTTAAATCTCTTGAGTTTCAATATAAAATTTGAAATCAGGTTGTCATTTGCTACAGAAAAGCCTGCTGGGATATAAGCTGGGATTGCACTGAATCTATAGATCAATCTGGGAAGGACTGATATCTTGACAGGATCGAATCTTCCAATCCATGAACATGGTGTATATCTTAATTTACTTAGGTCTTCTTTAATTTCTTTCAATATGGTTTTAATATTTAATAAGCATACAAACCTTAAACATATTTTGATAGATTCATCCCTAAATATTTAGCTTTTTTAATGCCATTTTAAGTGGCATTGGTTATAAAATACAGTTTCTAATCTAATTTTGGGGGGTATTTTTTAAGGGACTTTTTACATAAATGATCGTGTCTGCCATGGATAAAGTTAATTTAGGTCTTCCTTTTCAATTTGCATGCCTTTTATTTCTTTCCCTGTTTTATTTCATTGGCCAGGACTTCCAGTATAATGATGAATATAGGAACTTCTTTTTCCTGATCTTAGGAGAAAAGCATTCACTCTTTTCCCATTAAGGATGATGTTAATGTCTTTTCAAAGTGTCTTTTCCCAAAGTCTTTGATGCTTTTATCAGATTGAGGAAATTCCCTTCTATTTCTTGTTTGTTGAGATTGTCGGTTTTCTTTTAAAATTATGCATAGGAATTGAATTTTGCAAATATGTTTTCTGTATCTATTGACATGATCATGTGGTATTTCTCTTTTATTTGGTTATAATGATGAATCCATTGATTTTTAAAATTTTAATTCCAGTGTAGTTAACATACAGTGTTATATGAGTTTCAGGTGTGTAATATAGTAAATTCAACAATTCCAATGATTACTGAGTGCTCATCCAGGTAAGTGTACTCTTAATTCCCTTCACCTATTTCACTCGTCCCCCCACCTACCTCCCCTCTGGTAACCATCGGTTTATTCTCTATAGTTAAGAGTCTGCTTTTTAGGGGCACCTGGGTGGCTCAGTTGGTTAAGTGTCTGCCTTCTGCTCAGGCGATGATCCCAGGGTCCTGGGATCGAGTCCCACGTTGGGCTCCCTGCTCAGCAGGCCGCCTGCTTCTCCCTCTCCCTCTGCCTGCCACTCCCCCTGCTTGTGCTCTCTCTCTGTCAAATAAATAAATAAAATCTTAAAAGAAAAAAAGAGTCTGCGCTTTTTGGTTTGTCTCTTTTTTTCCCCTTTGTGTGTTTTGTTTCTTAAATTCTACATGTGAATGAAATCGTATGGTATTTGTTTTTCTCTGACTGGCTTATTTCGCTTAGCTTTATACTTTCTAGATCCATTCATGTTGTTGTAAATGGCAAGATTTCATTCTTTTTTATGACAGAATAATATTCCATTGTGTGTGTATACCACATCTTCTTGATCTATTATATTATTATTAATATTATATCATTACCAATTAATTGATATTATGTTATTACTAATTATTAGTATTCCATTCTTTGTGTGTGTGCATATCACACATCTTCTTTATCTATTCATCTATTGATAGACACTTGGGCTGCTTCCATATATTGGCTGTTGCAAATAATCCTGCAATAAACAGGGGTGCATATCTCACTTCAAATTAGTGGTTTTGTATTCTTCGCATAAATTCCCAGTAGTGTGATTGCTGGATCATATGGTAGCTCTATTTTTTATTTTTATTTATTTATTTTTTTAAAGATTTTATTTATTTATTTGAGAGAGAGAGAATGAGAGATAGAGAGCACGAGAGGGAAGAGGGTCAGAGGGAGAAGCAGACTCCCTGCTGAGCAGGGAGCCTGATGTGGGACTGGATACCGGGACTCCAGGATCATGACCTGAGCCGAAGGCAGTCGCTTAACCAACTGAGCCACCCAGGTGCCCCTGGTAGCTCTATTTTTAATTTTTTGAGGAACCTCCATACTGTCTTCCACAGTGGCTGCACCAGTCTGCATTCCCACCAAACATGCATGAAGGTTCCTTTTTCTCCACTTCTTCACCAATGCTTGTTGTTCCTTGAATTTTTGATTTTAGCCATTTTGACAGGTGTAAGGTAATAGCTCATTGTAGTTTTGATTTACATTTCCCTGATGATGAGTAATGCTGAACATCTTTTCATGTGTCTGTTGGACCATCTGAATGTCTTCTTTGGAGAGATGTCTGTTCATGTCTTCTGCCTATTTTTTAATTGGATTTTTTTTTTGGTGTTGAGTTGTGTAAGTTCTTTATATTTTTTGGATACTAACCCTTTATTGGATATGTCATATGCAAATATCTTCTCCTATTCCATAAGTTGTCTTTTTAGTTTTGTTGGTTGTTTCCTTTGCTGTGCAGAAGATTTTTATTTTGATGTAGTCCCAATAGTTTATTTTTGCTTTTGTTTCCCTTGCCTCAGAAGACATAGTATCTACAAAAACGTTGCTACAGCTGATGTCAGAGAAATTGCTGCCTGTGTTCTCTTCTAGGATTTTTATGGTTTCAAGTCTCATATTTAGGTCTTTAACCCATTTTGAGCCTATTTTTGTGTATAGTGTAAGAAAGTGGTCCAGTTTCATTCTTTTGCATGTTGCTGTCCCGTTTCCCAACACCATTTGTTGAAGACTGTCTTTTTCCCATTGCATAGTCTTGCCTCCTTTGTCAAAGATTAATTAACCATATAATCATGGGTTTATTGCTGGGCTTTCTATTCTGTTTCATTCAGCTGTGTGTCTGTTTTTGTGCCAGTACCATACTGTTTTGATGACTACAGCTTTGTAGTAATCTACATAACTTGAAGCCTGGAGTTGTGATACCTCCAGTTGTTTTTCTTTCTCAAGATTGCTTTGGCTCTTTGGCATCTTTTGTGGTTCCATACAAATTTTAGGATTGTTTGTTCTAGTTCTATGAAAAATGTGATTGGTATTTTGATAGGGATTGCATTGAATGTGTAGATTATTTTGGGTAGTATGGACATTTTGACAATATTTTTTTCTTTCAATCCATGAGCATGGCATGTCTTTTCATTTGCTTATGTTGTCTTCAATTTCTTTCATCAGTATTTTATTGTTTTCAGAGTAGAGGTCTTTTACCTCCTTGGTTAAGTTTATTCCAATGTATTTTATTATTTTTGGTGCATTTGTAAATGGGATTATTTTCTTAATTTCTCTTTCTGCTGCTTCTTTATTAGTGTATAGAGACTCCATTGATTTTTGGCTTTTTAAAAAAATATTTATTTATTTGACAGAGAGAGCACAAACAGGGGGAGAGGCAGAGGGAGAGGGAGAAGCAGACTCCCTGCTGAGCAGGGAGCCCAATGCAGGGCTCCATTCCAGGACACTGGGATCATGACCCAAGCCGAAGGCAGATGCTTAACAAATGAGCCACCCAGGTGCCCCGATTTTTGACTTTTAAACAAGATAAAGCCTACTTTTGTGTATTTCTTGATTTGATTTGCTAAAATGCTATTACAGGTTTTAGATCTGTGTTCATGAGGGATATTGGTTTGTTGTGTGTGTGTGTCCTTTGGCCCCAGATTTTGTGCGCTTCGGTCACATGTTCCTGTACCCAAATGAGGTGGGAGATGTTTCTCAAAAAGAGGACTTGGAGACTTAGTTGGGCCTCTAATTCTGGAAGAGGAGGATGAAGAGGGGATAGTATTATCTGATAACTGTGGATCAGATGGAGAAATGGCCTTCTTAGCTGATGCCAGCGAGCATAGATGTCTTGACTCTAACCAGTAGGTTTTCCTCCACACATAGGAAGGTGTGACATCAGTTTTTTGGTTTTTTATAGTTTCTATTTCTTTCCTGAGAATATTTATTTTTTTTGTTATTATCATATTTTCCTTTATGTTCATATGCATACTTATAATAACTGCCTTAAAATGATTGCTGATTTCAACATCTAAGGTCACTTTATGATCGGTATCTGTTGATCCCTTTCTCCAGAGTGTGGGTCATGTTTTCCTGTGTCTTCATATGTCATATAATTTTGGATCTTATCCTGGACATTGTGATGATATGTTAACAGAGACTGTGGCTTCATTACAGTCCTCTGAAGACTGTTCATTTTTATTTAAACAGGAAATTAACTTTGTGGAACAGAAACTAGAAACTCTTTCCCTGCAGGTGATAGAAGCTGAAATGTCAGTTAAGTTATTTCAGCTTCCACTGGGCTGCTTGTGACTGCCTTGCTCATCTGTGCTTCTGACACTGGCCAGAGATTTGGGCACTTTATACACAAATTTTGGGACTCCCCTTCTATGGCTCTCTTTTTTTTGTACTTTCCCAGTTACTTTTTAGTTGTTGTAATTGCCCTGACCCCTGGTTCTTCAAGCCAGTAGTACTTTTCTATCCAAGTTCCAGGTGCCCTGCATGGGGCAGACTGGAGCTTGCCATCAGGCTAAACCCCTAATGGGAAATTTGCCCAGTGCTGTTCACTTCCTTAAGTGTTGACTCTCTCTCAGTGTCTGCCATTTTGTCCCTCTCCAGTGCCTTCAGTTAGTGTAGAACTTGTGGTTGTCACCTATAGAAGACTTGGTCAGATAGGAGTTCTTTTGCCCTGAGCAGAGCAGAACCTCTGAGGAATGACACCAGCTAACAAAGAAGAACTCTCTCCCTGCCAGTGTCACCAATGCCATGGCTCTGTTCGTCACTGAGACTCAGATGGAGAAGAGGATGGAGAGGAAAATCTAAATTGACTGAGTGTAAATCTGAAGTGGCTGAACAGAACACCAGGTGTCTGAGAAACCCTGGAGCTGACTAAACTAACTTTTCTGCCATCATGTAAAATGGATGTTCAACTTTAAGTTATAGAATATTCGAGAAAATTGCATTTTCCCGTTTTACATCTTATAGCTGGAAAATATCTTCTAGGGAGATATGAAGGGAAAGGTTTGAAGATGTTCAGTATGGGGTGAGGGAGAAACTGGGTTTAAAGTGGTTATTATCTTCCCGGTATTCAGGTTTTTCATCAGTAGAATGGTGGGGGAGGGGAGGCCTAGTGTGCTTTTTGTGAATTTCTGAGTCCACAAACTGTTTTCTTGACAGTCGCTTCTTGTGAAAAAGGGATGTGTCCGGGAGTGGAGGGGCCCAAGCTGTCATTCTTTTGCATGTAGCTGTCCTCACTGCTCTTGAAGTTCCCCCCTCAGGTCCCAGGTTCCATTGACTCACTGCTGCCCCCATCAGGGGAGATTTGGGGCTACAAGTAGAGCAGGCGGTGTCCAAGCGTGGAGCAGCCTGTCATACTGGAGAGCTCTTTCCTTTTCAGATGGGATCAAACCTGTGGCTTTGTCAAGAGACAATCTTGGGCAGATCTTTGGGCAACTGAACCTGACCAGCTTGCCTACTCTACCTTATTTTTCCCTTTAAACTTTTAATTTATTTTTAGAATTTCAATTTCTGCCTCTTCCCAGGAAAGATGGATTGTCCTTAGGTAGGTCAACAGTGAGCTCCAAGCCCTGAGCCTAGCAAGTCTGTCTGGAAAAGAGAGCCATTTTCCTAGTAATTCCCCAGATGTCTCAGGGCTGCGCCCCATTGGTCCGTCTGGGGTCATGTGACCATCCCTGGACCAGTCACTGAAGCCAGGGAGATGCAGGGCTCTGATTGCCCAGCCTTGAGCACTGGTCACCCCTATAGTCACAGGGGTGGAGGGGGATTAACTCCGA
The DNA here is from genome assembly GCF_003265705.2 of Callorhinus ursinus. Classification (NCBI taxonomy): domain Eukaryota; kingdom Metazoa; phylum Chordata; class Mammalia; order Carnivora; family Otariidae; genus Callorhinus; species Callorhinus ursinus. The sequence goes on along the minus strand of NW_027397189.1, from coordinate 20,397 downwards.
CCCAAACGGCTGGACTGAGAGATAAAAAGAGGGTTTCCTCAAGGAAAAAGGTGGGGGGCTGTTCCCAAGAGAAGGGAGGTGGGATGCTAGGTGGGAAATAGTCCAAAGACTTCTACAATAAGTTTTTCTCAAAATTCCAGATTGAGGGCTCCTCAAGGGAGGGCCGTCAGCCCTGCTTGCCCTGTGTAGCTATTTCTCATTTGATTGTCACACCCGCCCTGGGAGATCAGTGTTGCCCGAGATAAGAAATGTGAGGTTCAGAGAGGCTGAGTACCTCCCCGCCAGTGGGGTGGCCCTGGGTTTGAACTTCCTGTTTACTGAAGGCAGAACCTGGGGCTGCCCAGGTGACCCGGCCCCCTGGATTGTCTCAGACCTGCTGCCCCGACTCCTGCCCCACCAAGGAGACCATTCTTGCTTCCAAACGGAGAGGAGAACTTGGCAATAGCCATGAGTTGAGACGATTTGATAAAATATTTCTTGTTTTCTCAAGTTTACATAGACCAAGTTTTCACTGTTGCTATGGGGTGGGTTGGCAGAGAGATGAAAATAAATCTGTGTAATTTATTTTTTCTGTGCAGCGAGTATATTTCCGCTTGCTTCACACACACACACACACACACACACACACACACACACACACACGTGCACACACGTGCCCGCACATATAGGCTTTAATAAAATACTTAAACCCCTTTAATGCTCTCTGTGGAAGGAATAAATATGTACTGTACTTTCAACTTCTGTTCTTTGAAATACCATATGGTCTGCACTGTGAGCTTAAAATACTCTGGTGAGCGGATGCTTTCATGCAGTAGATAGCCAGGTGGAGCTTTCCCCGCCAGTCTCACAAGGTTAATTAATCCTTTAAAATACAGTGTGGAGGGGTCCATGCGTCAGGAACAGGCGCTGTGAGAGGGAGGCGGCCCGTTGGCCTGCACCGGGGCTGAGAAGGGAGTACAAAGGCGGCTGCAAGGTGGGCTGGGCCACTGCCCGATGGCGCCTTTGATGAGCGCTCAGTCACTCAGATACTCACAGTTTGCGTCCTGCATAATCAGGGATAACAGGCTGATGGTTTGCATGAATAACTAAGTTTGTCGTTGTGGTTAATTTTCCCTCAAAAAGAGGACCCCCATCTCTCTGGCCCAATGCATATTTATAAAGGGCAGGGAAATAAGGCAGAAGAGTCTGGATGGCACAGCATCCCTGGGAGCTGGGAGGGCTGGCTGGACCCGGAAGCCTGGGAGGCCCGGCTTATGCCAGGGCCGGCAGCTTGGAACAGGGTGCTGAGCTTTGTGGGGCTGGGAGAGAAAGAACTGCTGGGGGTGTGCGTGGGGCAGGGGGAGCCCAGTTTGCCAGGCTGATTTGGGCCAGCCTCGTCCCTGCTCTGGGCCTCAGTTTGCCATCCATACAAGGTGCCTGGGGGCCGCTTGCCCAGGCCTCAGGGTCCCAAAAGGACTGCCATCTCCAAATGAGGTTGCACTTAGAGAGGAGGGAGAACACCTGTAGTGATCCACGAGCAAATATTTTTTAGATAAATGCCTCAGTTATCTTGTGAAAAGCATAATTGCATTGCATTGTGTGTGTCTTGGTGTTAAAAATTGTTAGATTGTTGATTGTGGACATTGTATATAGGCTATGGATCTTGTAACTTCTTTGTGGCTTTTCTTTCTCATTCTTTTCAAAGAATGTCCCAGCAGCCACTGAGTGGGCCGGACTCCCCCTTCCCGTGCCTTTCAGGGGAACCCCAGCAGGAGTGAGGGGAGGGTTCAGGGACCCTGCAAGTCCACGGTTTCCTGGCAACACCCCCAGGCCTTCTCTCGTCAGGGCCAGCAGGTGGCACTTGGGAGCCTTCCTCCTGGCTACCTCCTTCCAGCCCGGCTCCAGGCCTTTCAGTGCACCTATCACAGGCTTCTTGGTGCCCTGAGGGAGGTCCTGGCATCCAGGCCCAGCCTGGGATGTACTGGGAAGCTAGACGGGGCAGCTGAGTGGCTGTCCAGTAACCCCTGCCTGGATCTGCCTACCTACCTCTCCCATCCTGAGCCCACATTCAAGGCAAGTGGGCTTCCTTGAATGTGGAGTTTTCACCTTAGATGAGACCTGAAGAACAATACAGGATTTCAGGCAGAGAGAATGGAATATGCCAAGATCCAGAGAACACAGAGCCTGGAGCCTTCAAAACCCAAGAGGAGGCTGGTGAGGCTGGGATGTGGACTATTTGGGATGGGGGCTGGAGGGTAAAGATGATGCTTGCCCCTGGTGGGAGCTGCAGGGCTGGGGCAGCCTGAGTGAATAGTCCGGACTTTATCTTGAGAACCGCAGGGAATCCCCAGCCCACCCAGACCATCAGATTTGTCCCATGGAAAGATCACTGTGGCTGCAGCTACCTGACCTGTCCTTAGAGCCGCCCCACCGCCCCCCCATTGCCCCAGGGCACTCCCACCTCTGTGCCTGCCCCTCTGCCTGGGCGGGGAAGAGCTGCACACCCCCAACCCCAAGGACAACTGGGAGCTGACCGGCCTTGCAGTCCCCATGGGCTGGGCCAGAAGAAGCTGTCTCCAGGAACCCCTCCCCTCTAGCTGGTGGGAGCGGGGAGTGTCAGGGGGGCCCTGAACAAAGGGAAGCAAGCAGAAGGTCACTACACTTCATGCTGGGCCATTTGGAAGGAGCACTTTCCCCCTTTGAAGCTGTCCAAAAGTTCCCAATGCCTGGGGGTAATGGCAGGCCAAGGGAAGGGTCCTGAAAGGAGGGCACCAGTCTCTAATGGTGGATTTGGGGCATCAGGATTATTTCTGGAGAGAGGAGGTGGCAGGCATGTGTAGGTGTGCATGCAGATTGGGGGTAGATTTTGCCACCTAGGTACGGGCTCCGGCCTCTTCCACCTCCCTGGCACCCAACAGGAGAGACCCCCGTCTGGGTGACACCTGACATTCTGAAACAACGAAGCCCAGTGCAGCCTCAGTCACTAATTAATTAATGATGCTCCCTGAGTGTCTCCTGGAGTCCTTCCTCGCATGGGGGAGGGGAGGCTAAGGCTGCAGAGGCTTCGTTCAGAGGTTTGCTGAATGGCTAACGGCTGTTGAGATATAGTGTCCACCAAGGCATATCTGACTTTGTATTTAACATTTAAATATTTAATTAATTAAATGTGGCAAATATTTAATTAAACACCATCAAAGCCACCATGACACTCCACTCTGCATAATTCAAAGGCAAGCCGGCCTTCTCTCCGGGCTCCTAACACTGCTGGCAGGTGGGAAATGAACCCACTCGGGACCCCAATTCTGAGACCCAGGGCACCCCATGCCCTGGACACTTGTTTGAGCGGACATCAGGCTGGCTGTGCTATTGAGGGAGTCTCCCCAGCACCTGCTATGTGCCAGACCCTCAGAGAGCTCTGGGGCATGTCTTGGGGCCACACGGCTGGGGACTGTTCATCTGATTGTGCCGAAAAGAGAAAGTCCTGGGTGGGGAAGCTTCTGAGTGTGGGGCTGTTTAAGCCCAAGAGAAAGGATGGAGGGTATTCATGGATATAAAGCCAAAGCCACTGAAAACTGACAATAAATAATAGGATTAATAATAAATAATGCTTCTTCATTGTACTTACTGTTTATTATTATCTGTCTCCCCTCAGTTATCTATCGGGATGGCCACCCCATAAATTAGTGGCTTAAAGCAACAACGGTTTATTATTTCTATTGACTAAGTGGGTGGCTGGGCTCAGTGGGCAGATCTTCTGTCCTGTGTGATGTTGGCTGGGGTCACGCAGATGGCTGCATTTAGCTTGGAGCTCGGCTGGAGCTGGAAGAGCAAGATGGCATGGCTTATGGGTCTAGTGGCTGGAGTGGCTCAGGGCAGGCTGAGCTCCTTTCTGGGCAGAGTAGAAGAAGTCATCTGCATGACTTCTTAGACTGGACTCTGGGCTTCCAAGAGACCAAAATGGCTAGGCCCAGAGCTGGCACAAGCTCACTTCTACATTCTATTGGTCAAAGCAAGTCAAAAGGCAGGCCCAGTTTCAAGGGGAGGGGAATTAGGCCCCTCCTGATAGAAGGAGGAACATGTGCATGCAGGTTTGGTGGAATCATTGGCTGCCATCTTTGGAGACCATCTACCACACCCCGCTACAATGTAACCCCACGAGGGCAGAGATTTTTCTCTTTTGTTCACTGATGTATCCCAAAAGTGGCCACTCAAAGTTCCTGGCACATAGGAGATGCTCAACAGATATTTGTTGAATGAATTGAACTCAATGTGCCAACACAGAGTTTCTGCCCAGATCCATTCTTGGAACACAGGCCCAGCAGAAAGCAGAGTTTGCTTATTAGGAGAGGCCTATGGTGTGATGACCCTGCTTCCCAACCTTTGGCCTGTGTGCCTCTCCTCACGTATGCACAGGTGTACGAAGAACATGCAAGAAGCCAAAAATAAGGCTAGTGGAGGGAGATTGGGAGGAGAGCAGGGAGATTGGCAGCCGTGGCAGCCTTCTGGCCTGGGCTCTAAGCCGCTGAAGTGTCGGGGAGCCCCTGCTCCTCCCCTTGGTTTCTCTGTCAAGTGTGTGCATGGGGCCCTTGGCTAAATGGGACTGAGGGGTCTTTTCGTTCTGTAGTTCTATGATCACGTTCAAATATGGATTTACTCATTCATTCACTATTGATGCAGAGCACCAGGCACTGTGCTAGCTGCTGGGGACACAAGAAAGATAAGACACAGTCAGGGACTTGACAGACATGTCCATAGACAGGGATATGTGACCAGTATATTAGGAGGGGTGGACACACCACCCTCAAGATCTAGTTCAGATTGTTTCAGATAACATTCTGAGGCCAGTTCTTCCGTTCCTGGCTGCTCAGCAGAATCCACCTGCGCGGTTTTTTAAAAAACTGATGCTGAAGCACCTCCCACCCCCCCACCCCCCCGCCGCTCCTAGAGATTTGATTTAATTGGCCTGAAGGGCAGCCTGGGGTTTCATCTATGTTAGAAGCACCCCCAGGCTATTCTAATATGCCCCAAGCCCTCTGGTTCAGAGCTCCAGCCTGGGTTCCCAGTCTCCTCCTGGCTTCCCAGCTCACACCTGAAGGCAGGTCCAGCCCTTTCACCTTGATTTCCCTTCCAAAATACCCCTCCCCTCCCTAGAAGCACTTGAGAGAAGCCAGTCTGCAGCGGAGCACCGGGGAATGAGGAGCCTGGCATCCCAAAGCTTCCTGCCACTGTGGGGGCCTCTCTGCCCTCTCCTGCCCTGAGTCCCTTCCACCCCCGTAATTGGGAACTTGGCCTCCTGGAAGCCTGGTAGGCTGTGTTCCTTCATGGCCTGGGAGGACACTGCCAGCACTCAGTGGAACGGTGACAACATACCAGTCTCTCACTGCCTCCCTCAAGGGCTGAAGCTGCAGGGCTGGGTTGCCACTGCCCAGAGGATGCCTGCAGCCTGGCCCCGTGTGCGTGTTGTTGAAGAAGAAATTATTCATGACACTTGTTAAAAATGGCAAGGCCGATTTTATTCAAGGGGGGGGGCATGGAAATAGATGTAGGGACCACTGCAACGGGGTCTTGACCTGGAGGAGAGAGATTAGACTCAACTCCAAAGACAACAACAAAACAGATAATTTATAGCCAAGGAGCAGGTAGAGGGGTCAGTGGATGGAAAATTACCGACCATCGGGGATTAGCAAGGATTCTGGCTAAACCGACCTAACAGGATTCTTGCTGAAGGCAGGCCAGGCTGATCAGACATCACCTGGAGGATGGTAGAGGACGAGAAATGAGATTTCAAGGGGGATCAGATATTGAGGGGGGTGGTTCTGGTTAAACTGACTCAGCAGGATTCTTGCTAAAATCGGACAATGCAGAGACAAACACAGAAGTCCAAAAGTTGAAGCCTTGTTATAAAAACGCTCAGGGGAGCCCGAGTCAAGTTTGGTCGAGGAGAAGATCCTTCTTAGCGTCCAGAGAACACCCAGCGAAGAAGAACCAGGACGGCTGACTCTCTGTCCAAGGGAATTCAGGACCCTGAGGGAGGCAGTCCAAACTGAAAAGAACTGTGGGCTCCGCTGAGGAAGGAAAAGAGCCTAACAAAATAGTAATAATTCTTAAGGAGATGAACTGGGGGTGGCCTGGGGTGTGGGAGGACTATCAGGAACTAAAGAAAAAAAAAATTTCTCAATTTAAAAATCCAACCAACAGGCTCAGAAAAAGAATGATCACTGCTGAGAAATAAGTCAGTGTCCTGGGAGTTCAAGTGGAAGCAAATCTCATTGCAGTGCAAAACCAGAGAGAGATTTGGAGGACAAATCTGGGCAATCTAATCTAATCTTCAAAGGAGAGGGGTTTCAGAAAAAGAAAAGAAAAAACATAAAAAGAGAAAAACAATAATTGAACAATTAGTTAAAGAACATTTTCTGAGCTGAAGAAAGCCTTGATTAAAGGGGCTCATAGAATTCTAGGAAGGATTAATTAAAAAGACATATGCTTAGACAGACCGTACTATAATTCCTGAATTATAAACTTCCAGACAAAAAGGAGGGTTCCTGGCAAAGGAAGGAAAACTCAGGTTGGTATTGGCCTTCTCGTCTGCCTCCTTGCCGTACAATCACAACTGTGATTTCAGAGTCTTGAGGGACAAGGATAATGACCCAAGAATCCTGTATCTACACAAGGTTGTCATTCACATATCAGGGTGATAGCAAGAGATTTTGGAGCAGCCCAAATCTTGCACCCCATCTGAGGAGAATGCCGGAGAGATGCCTCAGCCCAAACCAGATGGATCAGGGAAGCAAATAATGGCCTGGAAATTGAATTCAGAATGATCAGCAAAATGCAGATGTTGGAGGTAGGGAAGAAGGAGAATAGCAAGAAGAAAGCACATAAGAAAGTGACTGGAGGGCTTTTATCCAAGTAGGAGAGGAAACATCCAGATAGAAGGGCAGTTACTTGAAACTGATATGGCTATGTGGTGGTTTAAAAAATATATCCACAAATGCTTCAGTGATCTTCCCTTTAAGAGATGGAGCTTAACCCCCTTCCAAGAAGTGTGGAATGGATTAGTGACCCACTTCTAACCAACAGACAACACAATGATGGGTTGTGAAACTGAGACTAAGCCATCAAAGGCACTGGATTTCCTGCCCTGACTCTCTGTATTGGGAGCAGCCCTATGGACATCAGCCTATGTGATGAAGAAATGAAGCTTCCTGCCAACAACTACACAAGTGAGCTTGGAAGAAGTTCCTCTAGAAACAGTCAAGCTTCAGATGACCATAGCCTTGGCTGACACCTGGTGACAGCTTTGTGAGAAACCCTGAGCCAGACCACCACCTCAGTCACTCCTGACCTACAGAAACTGAAATAATGAACCTCTTTCCCTGTAAACTGCTGAGTTTGGGGATAATTTGTTAGACATCAATAGTTAACTAGTGCAATCTGTTAAGAAAGACAGCTTTCTAGGATTGTTAGGGATGGAAGGGAAAAGCATCACAGAATTTCCAAATTAATAGGAGGAAAGAGTGATTAGAAACCTGAGCAAATCCACAGAGGCAACAGAATGGGAAAGGGAAAATAACAATAATAATAAGGTAAACATAAACTAGAAAAACATTTAATAAAATTAGATGACATACAATAAGATCGAAGAAGCTAAACCCAATATATATCATCTATCATAATAAATTATGAATTTTCCTAACAAATTTGGGGAAAAGAAATAAAAATCCAAGTAGATACTGTTTACATGAGACAGCTCTGGTGCAAAGATACAAAAGAAGTTTGAAAATTAATTGTTGAGCAAATGCACAGATGCAGACCAAAAAGAAAGCATGGTGGTGATATGAACATTAATCAGCATGAAATCCAAGGGGAAAAATACTGAAGGACAAAGAGGTAAATTATGAAATGTGAAGGTACAACTCACAGAGAAAAAAATAACTTTCATAAACACATATGTACCAAACACTGTAGTAGTCAAACACATAAGGCAAAATTTTTAGGAATACACAGAGAACATGATAAATACACTACTACAATGGAAGATTATAATACAAAAGATTAATTATCTGAATATCCATTTTTCAAATCCCTGTAGTTAAGTGGTTGCTTTGGGAAACAAAAGTAGTCCTAATGCAACAACAACAACAACAGTAATGATTACCAAAAAAGCAGCAGACATTAAGCACCTACAGTGTGCCAGCTAAGGTTCTGAGCACTTTGTATATATTAATCCTTGAGGTCCTTACCACAAACGATGTGTCATGATTATTACTATCTGTTCGCCAAGATGGCCATAATAATTCCTCCCATTCTGGTACATATAACACTTGCAATATGATTTTACCATTCCCCCTTTTAAGACAAAGAGTTTATTATTATTTTTTTTAATCCATTGAATCTCATCTGGCTTTGTGACATGCTTTGACAATAGAATGTGGCTGAAGTACTTTTTGTGACATTCAAGCTAGGCCTCAAGAGGCCTTGAAGCTTCACTCTTGCTCTTTCGGAACACTCTCACCATCATGTGAAGAAACCTGAACTAGCCAAGCACCAATCACCGGGCACTTGAGTGAGCCCATTTTCAAATATCCAGCCTCAGATGAATTACCAGATGACTGTAGCTGCATGAGTAACCTCAGGCAAGAGCAGCAGAAGAACCACCCAGCTGCGCCTAACACAAATTACTGAGTCACAGAATCATGAGAAAATAAAATAGTTGGTTAAAATTTTTTGGAGTGGCTTATGTTATAGAAAGAGGTAACTGATAAACTATTTTGCAAATAAGGAAACAACAGGCACAGAAAAGTTGAGTAATTTGTCCGTATTTTCACAGTTATTATGAGGTTAAGCCATGATTTGAATCTAGGCACCAATGAACTGAAGTTTTATAAAATTAATCCCCACTCAAACATTCCTCTCAGTATGCAGTTAGCATCTAACCTAAACAAATCATCAACATTTTTGACGGTTTTAGAAATGTTCCACAATAGAATACAATGCAAGTCAATTGCAAACTGAAACCACAAATCTTAAAAAATATAGGATATTATGCAGTAGGATAAATAAATATATAGGATTTTAATTGTTTTTTTAAATAAAACATGTTTGAATTGTGTTTTAAAAAGTGATACTGGAGAATTACTAGAATCACATGCAGAACCAGTAAGAGTAGTAAACAATGGACAAGAGAAATTTTATCAAAAATAAAAAAAAGAGAAAGCATATGTTCTGATTATTGTGACAGAAGCTGTTAATGGCCAACTAATATCCATACATTCCCTTCTTATTAGCAGCAACCCAATTTTGTTCAGTGTGGTGATGTTATCAGTTAAAAATTTTATGTCCCAGATTTCTTTGAAACTAGGAGTATCCGTGCGACATTTTGGCCAATGAGATATGAAAGTCTACTTGTGGGATTTCTGTGCAACTTACTGTCTTCCTGAAAAATAAGGGATAGCCTAAGCTAGTGAGAACATTTTTGCATGGAGTCCTGCCCCCCTTCTTCGAGTTGCAACATGGATATAATGCCTGGAGGTGCAGCAGCCCCCTTGAGAATGCAAGGAAGAAAGCAGTACCCCAAGGATGGGAGAGGAGGAAGCCAGAGGAGCCACATTTGCAATGCTTTCTTTGAGTAATGGCACCCTAGCACATCTATTTGCCCTTGGAGTTTTTGTCATATGAGAAAAATAAGCTCTTAGCTCGTTTAAGTTGCTAAATTGGGTTTCTGTCAAATGCAATCCTGACTGATACAAATAGCAAAGGATTAAGAGAGACCCTTAGGACGATAGCTGAAGCCATCAATTACCTTTTGCAAAACATAATAGCATTGCAGACGTCAAATGTGAAGTGAAGGGTGTCTTGTCATGCTATCACACAATTTTATTGGAAACATTATACTTCCAAAAAGTCAACATTAGATTTATTGTTTTTAAGCAAACTTTTCATTCAAGTACAACATACATATGGGAAAGTACACTTGGTTTATATTTGTTTGTTCTAAAATTATTATATTACTATTGCAATTATAACCTACATTTTGGTAAATACCACATAAAATAAATGCCTTTTTCATAATATTTGGTGTTATTTCTCACCATGTAATGCCAATAAAACCTTCTTTTTATTTTTTGTATGAAATTCTGCCCATATCCCAAGTGGATTCACTTTGTTTTTTTTTTTTCTTTTTCCTCTAGTACAGTTGTTATTGGATACTGTTGATGTCCTGTATATCTTCCAGAAAATGGTAGACAAAGATGTAGAAGATTTTATAATATGGTCCATTGTTATAGGTTTTACTCTGTACATGGAGAACTTAAGTCTTCTCTCATTTCTCCTAGACAGTTGTGAACATAAAGCACATGCTTGCCCATCAGCAAAACCTTAGACAATCTCAGTGAAATCAAGATTTTTACATATCACATTCTCTGATTATATCCCATTGAAAACAAAAAGCAGGGATGCCTGGGTGGTTCAATCAGCTGAGCATCTGACTCTTGTTCTTAGCTCAGGGTCTTGATCTCAGGGTTGTGAGTGCAAGCCCCATGCTGGCTTTCTTAAAAAAGAAAAAAAAAGCAACAATTTTTTAAAAATAATCCCTTCAAAAAATCACCAAGGAAAACAAACCTGTAATACTTGGAAACTAAACAACCTCTTCCACGTTATCTGGACCAAAAAGGAATTAAGAAGAACATTTCACACCAATACCTAAGGGATGAGTTAAAGTCAGATGAAAATTTGTAGTAAAGAAACTGTTTTAATATTAAAAAATAAAGTGGAAAAAAAACCCCACTTAAGTATTTAAGAAATTAGAAAAAGAACAATACAAAAGGCCATACCACACACATTCACATAGTAGAAGGAAATATTTAAGGTAAATTTGCAAATAATGAGATAGAAAACTGAAAATAATATAAAGATAAATGAACCCAAATATGGCCCTTAAAAAAAATAGATCCCTTTCAAGCTAAATTTTGGGGAAAAAAAGAAAAGAAAAGAAATAGTAAAAGCAAAAAATATCATTAAAAATGAGCAAGTAGTTCCAAGTACAGACCTCATGCTATGCATCTTTATGGCATAGATAATTTCTAGAAAAAGACTGATCATCAAAGTTTACTCAATTATGGGTAGAAAAAAAAATCTAAGTTGACCAAAAATCATAAAAAAGTTAAGTAGCATAAACAAAATTCTGCCATAGGAAGGTGGCCTATTATTCCACATTGTTTCAGATACTAGCTAATGCAATAAGAGAAGAAAATGAAACAAGTGGTATACATAAAACACAGAAGAGACAAAACAGAAGAGTTAATTCCAATAACTTTGGAATATAATTTTATTATAGTAAATCTTCCTATCCAGAAATATGATATATCATGCAAATAATGCCTTTAATCTTTTAATAAGATCTAAAAACTGTCTACCTATAAATGCTGAATTTTCCTTGTTAAATTTATTCCTTATTATTTTCTGGATTTTGTGAACATTGTATTTGGATTTTCCCTCCCCTCCAGTTCTACTCATAATCACTTATTGTGGGCATTGAGAAAACCATTGTTTTTGATCTATTTATCCAAAATCTAAGAACCTATGAAAATCTCTTTTAAATTAAAAAAAATTAGCATTAGCATGCAAAAATAATTCTTTATAATACCATAATTTATTTCCCCATATTGATGGACATTTGAGTTATTTCCAATTTTGTTGCCTTACTCATAATGATGCAGGAAATATCTTTGCCCAGGTATCTTTATATGCTGATATTTTCAGCAGAGGTTGGAGAGTATGATTACTGGGTTAAGAAAACATCTGCACTGGAGCTGAGACCCTTGGATGCACAAGAAAGAAGATCTTTCTACTAAAACTTTATTTCAATTTCATATAGACAAGTAATCTTAGTTAATCTAGGGTTCCCCTTCTTCTGGGTGTGAATCTAAGTTTGGGTCCCCCAAAATGCCCGGTTAGTTCTCTCTTCTGGCTCTGTATTAGGGAGGGTGAGGGGGTGGAAAGGGATGGGGGGGTTGGGATTAGCTGTGCAGCCCAGGCAGTTCTCTGGCTGGGCTGTTCTGGGGGCCTGTTGCCACCTTACTGACAGAGCCCAGCATCTCAGGAGAGGGCCTGCCTACCACAGAAAGGCACAGACACCTGGCAGTACTTCACTGCTCTCTCAGGGCCAGTGGCTTGGCTTTTGTCACATCCTCTGCCATTTTCTTTGTCCCCTGCAGGCCATCCATCTGGACCCCAGTCCAGGGAAATCTTTTCTGAAGGAGAGGGTGGAGGGCTGGAGGGAAGCTTCCTTCTCCTTAAATCTCTTCTTGCCCTCCTAATGTTTCTCCAATATTCTCTCTGGGCCTGGCGCCTTCCCTGTTTATGTAAGGGCTTGGTTTTAAAAAAACAAAGCTGTAAAAATACCTGTCTCCCCTCCCAACCCCCAGCTTCTCTCCTGAGATAATGAGGGGAAAATGGTGGAGTGCCTGCATTGGATGGGGTGGAGGCTGAAGGACAAAGGGAGTTGGGGGAGGGAGGGAAAAACAGGTGGAAAGAAATAAAACATGGGGTAACGTAAAAAAATCTCCTGCCACAGACATTTAAAAATTGTAGTAAATAATGCACCGTTCAAAAATATATAGAATTCACCTTGCCACCAGCAACGACCTCTGTAGTTGTCTATTTCGCTCCAACCTCACCAGTTCCAAATGCTACTGTTCTTTTGAATTTTTGTCCCCCTAGTGGGGGCTGTTCTCATCCGAATGTACTGACACTTAGAAATGTTGAGAGTCTTTCAACATCTGCAGCTCCTTTTCTGTGCACTGTCTGGTCCTACCTTTGCCCACTTTTCTATTAAATCGTTTGCTTTTTTCTCCTATTTGCAGGAGACTTTTGTTTACTATAGGTCATGGAGGCTTGGGCAGTGGAGTTGATCAGGGTTCTCCCAGGGGGTAGACCAGGTTGTCTGAAAGATCCAGGGGGTCAGGAGCCTGCATCCTACATGTGCACAGAATGTACAGGACTGTGGGTGGGACAGCAGGAGTGAGTGGGGTGTGGCCTGGGCCAGCATCATGAGCTAAGGTCCTTAGAAAGAGTAAAAATAATGAAATAGGGGGCGCCTGCGTGGCTCAGTCAGTTCAGCGCCGGGCTCTTGATTTCAGCTCAGGTCCTGATCTCAGGGTTGTGAGATGGAGCCCAGTGCAGGAGCCTGCTTAAGATTCTCTCTCTTCCTTTCCCTCTGCCCCTCCCCCACCTCAAAAAACAAAACCAAAACACAACGAAATAGGTCAAATAAAATACAAGTAAGGAGAGAAGAGAAGAGAAAGGCAGTGATGCTCTGGGACAGTCCACAAACCCTTCCCAATCCCACACCCTCTCCCACTCTTCCTTTTAATGCCCACAGCAATCCTGTGGGTGAGAAATAATATTCCCATTTAGTGGATCATCCAGAGAGGCCGGGAGAGGTGGAGTGCCTTGCAGAGAAGCAGGTGGGAGAGCCAGGGATGGGGCTTGAGGCTGATTCCCTTCCAGATCACTCAAAATACTTTTTTTTCTTGTTTCCCTTCATTGTTTTTTGTTTTACTTCATTGTTTTTAGTCGTTCTGTTTCTAAGGACTCCCAAATAAATGTGTGGATCAGTAATGTGCACACAGTAGGCGCCTAATCACTGTCCCAGAGACTGACCAGGAGCGTCTGGTCAGCTGGTCCTTGAAGCTGTTAATTCGGCCCCTGCCCCGACCTGCGGCCGCGCTGACGGGGCCTGAGCTGGGACAGCCCGAGGCCCGGCTGACCAGGACGACCTTCCCTCCGCAATGCATCCTGGCTGCAGGCCCCAGGCAGCGGCGGAGGGCGGTGAGGGCTGGGCAAAAGTGCCATGGCCCGGTGGGCTTTTTATGGCGTGGCCCAGGGAGCTCATTCTTAATAGTGGCTTTTACACCGATCATGCACTTTATTTCTAGCTCCTTAAAGGCTTCAGCCGGAGCCAGCCTCCTGGCTTTCTGTAGGCTCCCCTCCCCCGCCCCTCTCTCAAGTCCCCGGAAGAGTGCGCGGGAAGTGATAGCCCCGGGGGCCCCCCCGATTCGGCCCCCCTCCCCTGGTGCAGAGGATTCTGGCTCCCTGGTCATCGTGGCCTTGGCCTACCGGAGCCTACAGCCCATTAGGCGCCAAATGTTCCTTGCTCCCGATGGCAAACTTGAGGCTCTCTCCAAGGGCTCGGAGTGGGGAGCCCAGCCCTCCCTCCCTTTGTCGACAGCCTCCTCGCCACAGCACCCCACTTTGCCCCAGCTCAGAAAGTGCCTGGGAGGCCTTGCACCCACTCTTGGCCAAAGGCATCACGTCACGTCTAGCACTCCAGCCAGGCTCTGGGCGCCGTCGGGTGTGATGGATGCCCTCGGGAGTGGGGCCTGGCTTGGGTCTTAGAGTCGGGAGACCGGCGCAGGAGACCGCTCTGCCATCTACCACCGGTGGCTTCTCGGCAGGACCCCAGAGCTGTCCGTTTCCTCGGGGTTTGGAGAGGTGACAGCCCCCTCCCATCTCCGGGCGGGGCGGAGCCGCCAGCTTGTGAACCGGCTGGCCAGAGGGCCCGCTCTCTTTCTTCAGACCCGGGGCGGCCCGGAGCCCGCCGGAGGCTTGATTGCTGGAGTTGTCGAGCGTCTCCGGCCTCCTCCAAGCGGATCTGGATGCCCGCGCCTGGAACCGCCCGTGCCAGGAACAGCCACCCGAGGGGGCGGCCCGAGGACTGGGCGCGGGGGTCGGGGCCGACTCTTCGGCGGCCTGAGTTACCCGCCCTGGACGTCAGAGGCCCGGCGGGCGGCCAGAGGAGGGGACCCTGCTCCGGGGTCGCGTCGCGGGTGGGCACCCCAGGCCTGCGCCCCGGCCCCGCCGTGCGCTCCCTCCGGCGGCGCGATCACAAAGCGTCTGCTGCCATCTGGTGGCCGCGCCCCCGCAGCTGCGCGCAGCGCGGGGCGGCGGGGCCCGGGGCGCGGGGCCGGGGTTCGCAGATCCTCTAGCGCCCCCAGAGCCTCTCACCTCCGCGCCCCGCTGCCGGGAAGCCTCCGCCCTCGGTGCTGCTCCGGATTCTCCAAGCGGAGCGGCGTCCCGACAGCGGCAGTGTGGCCAAGTGGTTGGCGCCGGAGTTTCGGTGCCAGCGCGGGGCTGTTGAGCCAGACCCGTACATCCCAGCGGGCTGTCGTGCAGCAGGGCCCTTCAGTCTCTGAATCGTTCTGTCATCGGTAAAAGAGGGCTGGCACAAGTGTGTGCCTTGCAAGAAGCCTTTGCAAGTCCTGCCTGGGCAGACGCCTGTAAAGCCCCTGGCCCGTGGCAAAGAGCACGGTAAATCCTAGCTGTTACTCCGATAAAATCCCAACCTGCTTCTCACCTTCTCAGACTCCCTCTTCTCTCTCTCCTCTCTCTCTCTCCACCTCTCACCAGGGTGCAACGTTGGCCACGTCATGGATTTTCGGTTTCTCCATCTGTAAACTGGGCATGCCAATGCCGACCTCCCACTCCCAAATAAGGTCGGGAGGGTAAAGATGACTCCGCCTCTCTGCGGACAGGTGCGCCTGGCGTCTGAGGTCTCCTGGGCCTTCCACCTCTAAGCTCCCAGAGGTTCATTCTCTGCCACGAAGAAAAGACTCTCCCAGATGCTGCTCAAACCTGCAGGCTTTGTTCGGAGCCTTGAGGACAGGGCCTATTTTCTGAGCTAAGGGGATCTGGGGGGCTTTCCTTCACCCCCTTCCAGATCACAGACCAGGGGGTCCAAAGCAGGGGTCATGATCTCTGACCCCCTTCCAAAAAGGCCTCACCCCTTTAGCAATAGGGTGGCGTAATTGAGGAAAATAACCTTTCCTTTAAAAAAAGAGAAGGCTGTTTGGAGGCTTCCTCGTGCACGGGGAACTGTCCCCGAGACCTCGGTTTGGTGTGTATGTTCACGCCCTGTCTTACACACAGTCCACTGGGCACCAAGCTGGTGTTACTCCTCAGCATGCAGCAAGAAGGGGCCTACAGAAGCAGGGTGACAGCCAGGGACGCGGGCAGGGAGGGGCACGGCTCGGCGGCCACTGTCACTTTGCCTCTGAAAGCACCCGCTCCAATTCAAAGGTATCAAATATTTGCCTAGCTGTTAAACATTTCTTCAAATAATATACTCACGGCTAATTCATATCGAGACTCGATGTCTTCATCTCTCCCAGGCCTCCCTCCTGGATTAGCGCGTCTTGTCTATTCTGGGAGGAAGTTGTCCTATATTCTAAAAATAGGCCCCGGAGTGTGGACACTGGCTCGCACAGTCCGCAGAGGCTGTTTTGTTCCTCTTGAGGGCCATCCTCTGGGGACAGCTGCAACAGAGCCCAGAGGCACACGCATGCGACAGCCAGTGTGTGTGCCTGCCCAGGGGCGTGGAGGACGTGGGGCCCTCCCGGGATGTCTGTTCTGGCCCCTGCCTTCCGAAGGAGCCTGTGATCCGCATCGAAGGATGCCCCACCCAGCCTGGCTCTTTGACCTTTGAGGGAAGTGCAAGACTTTCACATCAGAGGCAAGGTCCTTTCTGCTCCACGTATGGGTCCTTCTCTTCCTCAAAGTTAGAAGCCCAGGATGTCCCTGTAGCAGCCAGGACCTGGCCCAAAGCAGGGGGCATGCTCAGGCCCCTGGGGAGAGCGTAATAAAGGGACTTCTTTTCAAAGGGGGACCCATGAAGGAGGGACAGCGCTCTGCGTCTAGTAGCAGTGGGGCTCTTCCCACCCCCTGGGTTGCAGGGCCTGGAGGGGAGAAGCTGCCTGAATCTGGAAGCCAAGATGGCCGTGTGGGGACAAGAGCGGTGATCTGGGGGGGGAAGCCTGGAGAATGGCCACCGAAGCACTCCTCAGTCTTGCACTAGGTCTCCCCAAGCTCAGACCCACCCAGAAGGCAGAGCAGTGCGTTGATGTGTCCAGGAGGGGGGCTGCAGGGGGAGGTACACAGAGCAGGTGAGGGAGGGTGCAAAGGACCAGATGTTCAGCTCCCTGTCCCTTTCTTGGGACCTCTCCACCTCGCTAGCGGCCTCCTGGCTCTCCTTGTCCCAGTCATCATCTCTCTTGGGGGCCTCACCATCTGCATCTCTTCCTGACTCTCCTTTTCTTTGTTTCCTCCCAGCGATATCGCCCCCACTGCCCGTGCCCTGAGGAAGGACAGTGGCGGTGGGCACCGTGCCCCTTTCCCGATTGGTGGAGTTGTAGTGGGGTCCAGCTGTTCACCCCACTGTCACCTGCCACTGCTAGGGGTGGGAAAGCAGCGGGGCCCTGGACACTGGCTTCAGAGGATTCAGCTCTTCCTTCTCTAAACTGCTCTCAATGACGCCAATCAGGACTACTTTCATTTTGTTACTTCAAGCACTTCTCATCCACTTCCTCTCATCCTGCTTGCCGCGCTGGCTTGGAATGAGCGAGGACGAGTTGCAGAACCTCCAGCTGCCTCGAAGCCCCTAAGAGAGCCCCTCCTGGGTGCCCGGCCTGCACAAATGCGGCAGGGTGCCTGGGCTCCAGGGGCACAGGCCAGATGGGGGCTGGACCCACCACCCACTCACTCAGTCAGTGGGCAGAATGCGCCCAGGGCCATGGTGCTTGGGCCCTGGGTGAGACCCCAGGTGTGTATGTAGCAGTGAAGGATTTGGTGTCCACTCTTGACAGATGCAGATAGGGAGGCTGTGGGCATAGCGGATAAGTTCATCGAAGCCTCGGTTTCCTCTTCTGTTAAATAAGGATGACATTCCCTGCCACCAGACTTGCTTGGGGGTGATGTGAGATCACAGGGAGTTGTTAAGTGACAGCAACTTGTGCCCCAACCATACACATAAAAGGTAAAACCTCAGATGGAAGGCAAGGCCTCCTAGACTGGGGGGGGGGGGGCGCTGAGGATGTCACAGAGAGATGCTGAGGATTGGGGACCTCAGACAGCAGGGGAAGGAACAGATATGGACCCAGACCGCCAACTTCGGCTCTGGTTTTAAATGGAATAAAATAATTCCCAGAATGAATATCCCCTCTACGAGGTGTGTCCCCTTGTGCGGGCACCCCTACTAACAGATTTCACCATGGCACAAAAAATATTCTACTGTCCCAATCTGGGGATGATATATACAGCCAGCTAATGCAAAATGAATTTTCATGTTATTTTGCTTATTTTTTAAGTCCGTTGGGTGCATCGCAGCTGATCGCTGTTCTGACATTTTTCTTCCCTCATTAAGAAAGATGCCCCTGGTGAGTTACCTGTGCTGGGCTCAGAGCAGAAAATAAATACCGCCGGCATCCTCTTTCCTGGGCTCTCCGGGTGTAATTAAGAAAAAGGCACCTGCAGGAGAGTGAAAGCACAGGGCACAAAACGGCCAAGAGGTTACTCTGCACAAGAACTCCCCAGTTTCTAGGACCATCCAAATGTCACGCCTTCTATGACCTCCTTCCTGACCTGTTGGGGCCTCCGTCCACATTTGCACCCTAACACTATTCCATTCTAGTGCGTTTTTTTTTTTTCCTTCAGCATCTCTGTCACCCCTGCTGTGGTCAACAGGTCTGTTCTTTCCTTTGCCCAAGGTCCCTGCTTTTCTCTGGGGGACCGACCCTTCATGGGAAACCCATGCCATCTGGGAGGAGTCAGTCTGTGCCCCGGGGGGGGGGTAGCTGAGCCAGGGCAGTCAGAACGGACGGGAGTCTCCGGACTCGCCAGGAACCGCTTCCTGAAATACTCCTGGGCTGAAGCTCAGCCTGGGAAGAAATTGTCCTCAGAAAGAAGCCAAACAGGGGCGCCTGGCGGCTAAATCAGTGGAGAATGCAACTTTGACCTTGGGTCTTGAGTTCGAGCCTTATAGTGGGGGTAGAGTTTCCTTAAAAAGAAGAAGGAGAAGGAGGGGGGGTGGGAGGACAGCCGAGCCTCTTAGGAGAATTCGGGACCTGGTGTCCCCGTGTGAGCCCTGGGTGCAGGGCTGCTGGACTTTGCCGACAGGCATGCCCCCCTCCCGCACCTCGCCTCATCCTCGCTGGGCCCAGCCACTGCCTGTGGCTCGGGGAGCCGGTGGGTGGGCCGTCTCCAGAGGAGGCAGACGGGCGCCCGGGCACCAGCCCCAGGGCCGCAGGTCAGGAGCCTCGGTAATGCCCTGATTTCCTGTTTTGCAGCCAGAGGCGGTCCACAAATTTCAGGGCAGCTAGCAGCTTCAGTGAGCCGTGCCTCCACTTCCTGCCAGCTCCCATGGTTCCCCCCCGCCGCCACCCCACCCCCATGCTCTCAGAACCCAGGGTGAGCCACAGTCAACCCGCATCAGGGCCACTCGGGTCCCCTCCACACTGGGCTTTTGTCCTGCGTCTGTGCAGGACGCTTTGAATCTTGGACGCCAGGCCTCCTCTTTTGGTTCTGATCCCCCTGCCCCACTTTGGGCCCCTTTCCCTCTCTTATCTCGTCCCCTTTCCTCTATGACCTTCCAACATGTTCACTGTGAGCGTCTGTTAGGCACCGGGTGGGCACAGCCTGAGCAGAGGCCTCCTGACACCCCACTTCTGTGTGACTTGAGTTCCGGCAGGGTGCCCTGCTCCTTTCCTGCACAGCGGCGATCGCCTGTTATCATCCGCAAGTGGTTTTTCTGTTTACTGGACTCACTACTGTCTTTCCAGTAATCGTCAGCTCTCGGAAGATGGAAACTTTCCTCGTTTTTCTCCTTAAGTGTGTCAGCACCTAAGTCGGGGATTGGCACACAGTGGGCCCTCAAGACACATCCGTGGAATGACCGAGCGGGCGGGCATGAGTGGGCCAGGCCCTGGGCCTAGTGCCGGAGGGCAGCAGAGCAGAAGCCGGGCATCTTGGGGGTGGAGGGTGAGGGGTGAGGCCTCCTGAGGATGCTGGCGGGAGGCAGAGTGTGCGCAGAGTCCTCGTGCGGACCTGACTCGGAGCCCAGAGCTCGGAGAAGAAGACATGAAGCCTGCTGGGTGGACATGCTCCCTGGGTAAACTCTTGTGGCTGCAACACAGGGGACTTAAGAGAAATGTAGAAATGAGAGAATGGGGAATTCTGTTCACTGCTTGATCTTGTTCATCTGCTGCTTTGCTCCCTGGTCCCGTCTCCCTGCGTAGAAAGCTCCCTGGGGCAGACATGGCCTGCAATGCCCCCTGTCCATTCCGCATCATTTGGCACAGGGCTGGTCTGCGTGGCAGGTGACTAATCATGCTTGTCACCCACAGGAAATGGCTTCTGAGTGTTTAGGCAGCGTTTACATAATGTCAAAACGGCCCATGTGCAATGCCCAATTTCAGGCCTGGGGTGAGTGGGGGTGGGTAGGGCAGCCCAGTGGACGGTCTGGCCCCAATCCAGCAGGACTCCATCCAACAAAGGAGTGTGGATTTTCTCCCAAGGGGCCACCTCAGTCGTCCGTCCCTGTGCTATTCACACCTCACGGCTGGCCCCAGGGGCCCCCAACATGAGGCT